>NW_026089421.1:0-307995 GCF_933775445.1 Argentina anserina | reverse complement strand
ATACGCAAAACGATGTAAAGATACTCAGTTTGAAAGAAACACACTCCCACACTTGCAAAACTGTCAAATTCAATAGAAACTCGCATCAGAAAGTCTTACAGAAAGATACTCAAACGAGAAATGAAAAGATACACAATTGGAATAGTTAAGATACGCAAACGATGTAAAGATACTCAGTTTGAAAGAAACACACTCCCACACTTGCAAAACTCTCAAATTCAATAGAAACTCGCATCAGAAAGCCTTACAGAAAGATACTTAAACGAGAAATGAAAAGATACACAATTGGAATAGTAAAGATACGCAAACGATGTAAAGATACACAATTGTGATAGTAAAGATACGCAAACGATGTAAAGATACTCAGTTTGAAGGAAACACACTCCCACACTTGCAAAACTCTCAAATTCAATAGAAACTCGCATCAGAAAGCCTTACAGAAAGATACTCAAACGAGAAATGAAAAGATACACAATTGGAATAGTAAAGATACGCAAACGATGTAAGATACACAATTGGAATAGTAAACATACGCAAACGATGTAAAGATACTCAGTTTGAAAGAAACACACTCCCACACTTGCAAAACTCTCAAATTCAATAGAAACTCGCATCAGAAAGCCTTACAGAAAGATACTCAAACGAGAAATGAAAAGATACACAATTGGAATAGTAAAGATACGCAAACGATGTAAAGATACTCAGTTTGAAGGAAACACACTCCCACACTTGCAAAACTCTCAAATTCAATAGAAACTCGCATCAGAAACCCTTACAGAAAGATACTCAAACGAGAAATGAAAAGATACACCATTGGAATAGTAAAGATACGCAAACGATGTAAAGATACTCAGTTTGAAAGAAACACACTCCCACACTTGCAAAACTCTCAAATTCAATAGAAACTCGCATCAGAAAGTCTTACAGAAAGATACTCAAACGAGAAATGAAAAGATACACAATTGGAATAGTTAAGATACGCAAACGATGTAAAGATACTCAGTTTGAAAGAAACACACTCCCACACTTGCAAAACTCTCAAATTCAATAGAAACTCGCATCAGAAAGCCTTACAGAAAGATACTTAAACGAGAAATGAAAAGATACACAATTGGAATAGTAAAGATACGCAAACGATGTAAAGATACACAATTGTGATAGTAAAGATACGCAAACGATGTAAAGATACTCAGTTTGAAGGAAACACACTCCCACACTTGCAAAACTCTCAAATTCAATAGAAACTCGCATCAGAAAGCCTTACAGAAAGATACTCAAACGAGAAATGAAAAGATACACAATTGGAATAGTAAAGATACGCAAACGATGTAAGATACACAATTGGAATAGTAAACATACGCAAACGATGTAAAGATACTCAGTTTGAAAGAAACACACTCCCACACTTGCAAAACTCTCAAATTCAATAGAAACTCGCATCAGAAAGCCTTACAGAAAGATACTCAAACGAGAAATGAAAAGATACACAATTGGAATAGTAAAGATACGCAAACGATGTAAAGATACTCAGTTTGAAGGAAACACACTCCCACACTTGCAAAACTCTCAAATTCAATAGAAACTCGCATCAGAAACCCTTACAGAAAGATACTCAAACGAGAAATGAAAAGATACACAATTGGAATAGTAAAGATACGCAAACGATGTAAAGATACTCAGTTTGAAAGAAACACACTCCCACACTTGCAAAACTCTCAAATTCAATAGAAACTCGCATCAGAAAGTCTTACAGAAAGATACTCAAACGAGAAATGAAAAGATACACAATTGGAATAGTTAAGATACGCAAACGATGTAAAGATACTCAGTTTGAAAGAAACACACTCCCACACTTGCAAAACTCTCAAATTCAATAGAAACTCGCATCAGAAAGCCTTACAGAAAGATACTCAAACGAGAAATGAAAAGATACACAATTGGAATAGTAAAGATACGCAAACGATGTAAAGATACTCAGTTTGAAAGAAACACACTCCCACACTTGCAAAACTCTCAAATACAATAGAAACACGCATCAGAAGCCTTACAGAAAGATACTCAAACGAGAAATGAAAAGATACACAATTGGAATAGTAAAGATACGCAAACGATGTAAATATACTCAGTTTGAAAGAAACACACTCCCACACTTGCAAAACTCACTCCCACACTTGCAAAACTCTCAAATTCAATAGAAACTCGGATCAGAAAGTCTTACAGAAAGATACTCAAACGAGAAATGAAAAGATACACAATTGAAATAGTAAAGATACGCAAACGATGTAAAGATACTCAGTTTGAAAGAAACACACTCCCACACTTGCAAAACTCACTCCCACACTTGCAAAACTCTCAAATTCAATAGAAACTCGCATCAGAAAGTCTTACAGAAAGATACTCAAACGAGAAATGAAAATATACACAATTGGAATAGTAAAGATACGCAAACGATGTAAAGATACTCAGTTTGAAAGAAACACACTCCCACACTTGCAAAACTCTCAAATACAATAGAAACACGCATCAGAAGCCTTACAGAAAGATACTCAAACGAGAAATGAAAAGATACACAATTGGAATAGTAAAGATACGCAAACGATGTAAAGATACTCAGTTTGAAAGAAACACACTCCCACACTTGCAAAACTCTCAAATTCAATAGAAACTCGCATCAGAAAGCCTTACAGAAAGATACTCAAACGAGAAATGAAAAGATACACAATTGGAATAGTAAAGATACGCAAACGATGTAAAGATACTCAGTTTGAAAGAAACACACTCCCACACTTGCAAAACTCTCAAATACAATAGAAACACGCATCAGAAGCCTTACAGAAAGATACTCAAACGAGAAATGAAAAGATACACAATTGGAATAGTAAAGATACGCAAACGATGTAAATATACTCAGTTTGAAAGAAACACACTCCCACACTTGCAAAACTCACTCCCACACTTGCAAAACTCTCAAATTCAATAGAAACTCGGATCAGAAAGTCTTACAGAAAGATACTCAAACGAGAAATGAAAAGATACACAATTGAAATAGTAAAGATACGCAAACGATGTAAAGATACTCAGTTTGAAAGAAACACACTCCCACACTTGCAAAACTCACTCCCACACTTGCAAAACTCTCAAATTCAATAGAAACTCGCATCAGAAAGTCTTACAGAAAGATACTCAAACGAGAAATGAAAATATACACAATTGGAATAGTAAAGATACGCAAACGATGTAAAGATACTCAGTTTGAAAGAAACACACTCCCACACTTGCAAAACTCTCAAATACAATAGAAACACGCATCAGAAGCCTTACAGAAAGATACTCAAACGAGAAATGAAAAGATACACAATTGGAATAGTAAAGATACGCAAACGATGTAAAGATACTCAGTTTGAAAGAAACACACTCCCACACTTGCAAAACTCACTCCCACACTTGCAAAACTCTCAAATTCAATAGAAACTCGCATCAGAAAGTCTTACAGAAAGATACTCAAACGAGAAATGAAAAGATACACAATTGGAATAGTAAAGATACGCAAACGATGTAAAGATACTCAGTTTGAAAGAAACACACTCCCACACTTGCAAAACTCTCAAATACAATAGAAACACGCATCAGAAGCCTTACAGAAAGATACTCAAACGAGAAATGAAAAGATACACAATTGGAATAGTAAAGATACGCAAACGATGTAAATATACTCAGTTTGAAAGAAACACACTCCCACACTTGCAAAACTCACTCCCACACTTGCAAAACTCTCAAATTCAATAGAAACTCGGATCAGAAAGTCTTACAGAAAGATACTCAAACGAGAAATGAAAAGATACACAATTGAAATAGTAAAGATACGCAAACGATGTAAAGATACACAATTGGAATAGTAAACATACGCAAACGATGTAAAGATACTCAGTTTGAAAGAAACACACTCCCACACTTGCAAAACTCTCAAATTCAATAGAAACTCGCATCAGAAAGCCTTACAGAAAGATACTCAAACGAGAAATGAAAAGATACACAATTGGAATAGTAAAGATACGCAAACGATGTAAAGATACTCAGTTTGAAGGAAACACACTCCCACACTTGCAAAACTCTCAAATTCAATAGAAACTCGCATCAGAAACCCTTACAGAAAGATACTCAAACGAGAAATGAAAAGATACACAATTGGAATAGTAAAGATACGCAAACGATGTAAACATACACAATTGGAATAGTAAACATACGCAAACGATGTAAAGATACTCAGTTTGAAAGAAACACACTCCCACACTTGCAAAACTCTCAAATTCAATAGAAACTCGCATCAGAAAGTCTTACAGAAAGATACTCAAACGAGAAATGAAAAGATACACAATTGGAATAGTAAAGATACGCAAACGATGTAAAGATACTCAGTTTGAAAGAAACACACTCCCACACTTGCAAAACTCTCAAATTCAATAGAAACTCGCATCAGAAAGCCTTACAGAAAGATACTTAAACGAGAAATGAAAAGATACACAATTGGAATAGTAAAGATACGCAAACGATGTAAAGATACACAATTGTGATAGTAAAGATACGCAAACGATGTAAAGATACTCAGTTTGAAGGAAACACACTCCCACACTTGCAAAACTCTCAAATTCAATAGAAACTCGCATCAGAAAGCCTTACAGAAAGATACTCAAACGAGAAATGAAAAGATACACAATTGGAATAGTAAAGATACGCAAACGATGTAAGATACACAATTGGAATAGTAAACATACGCAAACGATGTAAAGATACTCAGTTTGAAAGAAACACACTCCCACACTTGCAAAACTCTCAAATTCAATAGAAACTCGCATCAGAAAGCCTTACAAAAAGATACTCAAACGAGAAATGAAAAGATACACAATTGGAATAGTAAAGATACGCAAACGATGTAAGATACACAATTGGAATAGTAAACATACGCAAACGATGTAAAGATACTCAGTTTGAAAGAAACACACTCCCACACTTGCAAAACTCTCAAATTCAATAGAAACTCGCATCAGAAAGCCTTACAGAAAGATACTCAAACGAGAAATGAAAAGATACACAATTGGAATAGTAAAGATACGCAAACGATGTAAAGATACTCAGTTTGAAAGAAACACACTCCCACACTTGCAAAACTCTCAAATTCAATAGAAACTCGCATCAGAAAGCCTTACAGAAAGATACTTAAACGAGAAATGAAAAGATACACAATTGGAATAGTAAAGATACGCAAACGATGTAAAGATACACAATTGTGATAGTAAAGATACGCAAACGATGTAAAGATACTCAGTTTGAAGGAAACACACTCCCACACTTGCAAAACTCTCAAATTCAATAGAAACTCGCATCAGAAAGCCTTACAGAAAGATACTCAAACGAGAAATGAAAAGATACACAATTGGAATAGTAAAGATACGCAAACGATGTAAGATACACAATTGGAATAGTAAACATACGCAAACGATGTAAAGATACTCAGTTTGAAAGAAACACACTCCCACACTTGCAAAACTCTCAAATTCAATAGAAACTCGCATCAGAAAGCCTTACAGAAAGATACTCAAACGAGAAATGAAAAGATACACAATTGGAATAGTAAAGATACGCAAACGATGTAAAGATACTCAGTTTGAAGGAAACACACTCCCACACTTGCAAAACTCTCAAATTCAATAGAAACTCGCATCAGAAACCCTTACAGAAAGATACTCAAACGAGAAATGAAAAGATACACAATTGGAATAGTAAAGATACGCAAACGATGTAAAGATACTCAGTTTGAAGGAAACACACTCCCACACTTGCAAAACTCTCAAATTCAATAGAAACTCGCATCAGAAAGTCTTACAGAAAGATACTCAAACGAGAAATGAAAAGATACACAATTGGAATAGTTAAGATACGCAAACGATGTAAAGATACTCAGTTTGAAAGAAACACACTCCCACACTTGCAAAACTCTCAAATTCAATAGAAACTCGCATCAGAAAGCCTTACAGAAAGATACTCAAACGAGAAATGAAAAGATACACAATTGGAATAGTAAAGATACGCAAACGATGTAAAGATACTCAGTTTGAAAGAAACACACTCCCACACTTGCAAAACTCTCAAATACAATAGAAACACGCATCAGAAGCCTTACAGAAAGATACTCAAACGAGAAATGAAAAGATACACAATTGGAATAGTAAAGATACGCAAACGATGTAAATATACTCAGTTTGAAAGAAACACACTCCCACACTTGCAAAACTCACTCCCACACTTGCAAAACTCTCAAATTCAATAGAAACTCGGATCAGAAAGTCTTACAGAAAGATACTCAAACGAGAAATGAAAAGATACACAATTGAAATAGTAAAGATACGCAAACGATGTAAAGATACTCAGTTTGAAAGAAACACACTCCCACACTTGCAAAACTCACTCCCACACTTGCAAAACTCTCAAATTCAATAGAAACTCGCATCAGAAAGTCTTACAGAAAGATACTCAAACGAGAAATGAAAATATACACAATTGGAATAGTAAAGATACGCAAACGATGTAAAGATACTCAGTTTGAAAGAAACACACTCCCACACTTGCAAAACTCTCAAATACAATAGAAACACGCATCAGAAGCCTTACAGAAAGATACTCAAACGAGAAATGAAAAGATACACAATTGGAATAGTAAAGATACGCAAACGATGTAAAGATACTCAGTTTGAAAGAAACACACTCCCACACTTGCAAAACTCTCAAATTCAATAGAAACTCGCATCAGAAAGCCTTACAGAAAGATACTCAAACGAGAAATGAAAAGATACACAATTGGAATAGTAAAGATACGCAAACGATGTAAAGATACTCAGTTTGAAAGAAACACACTCCCACACTTGCAAAACTCTCAAATACAATAGAAACACGCATCAGAAGCCTTACAGAAAGATACTCAAACGAGAAATGAAAAGATACACAATTGGAATAGTAAAGATACGCAAACGATGTAAATATACTCAGTTTGAAAGAAACACACTCCCACACTTGCAAAACTCACTCCCACACTTGCAAAACTCAAAAATTCAATAGAAACTCGGATCAGAAAGTCTTACAGAAAGATACTCAAACGAGAAATGAAAAGATACACAATTGAAATAGTAAAGATACGCAAACGATGTAAAGATACTCAGTTTGAAAGAAACACACTCCCACACTTGCAAAACTCACTCCCACACTTGCAAAACTCTCAAATTCAATAGAAACTCGCATCAGAAAGTCTTACAGAAAGATACTCAAACGAGAAATGAAAATATACACAATTGGAATAGTAAAGATACGCAAACGATGTAAAGATACTCAGTTTGAAAGAAACACACTCCCACACTTGCAAAACTCTCAAATACAATAGAAACACGCATCAGAAGCCTTACAGAAAGATACTCAAACGAGAAATGAAAAGATACACAATTGGAATAGTAAAGATACGCAAACGATGTAAAGATACTCAGTTTGAAAGAAACACACTCCCACACTTGCAAAACTCACTCCCACACTTGCAAAACTCTCAAATTCAATAGAAACTCGCATCAGAAAGTCTTACAGAAAGATACTCAAACGAGAAATGAAAAGATACACAATTGGAATAGTAAAGATACGCAAACGATGTAAAGATACTCAGTTTGAAAGAAACACACTCCCACACTTGCAAAACTCTCAAATACAATAGAAACACGCATCAGAAGCCTTACAGAAAGATACTCAAACGAGAAATGAAAAGATACACAATTGGAATAGTAAAGATACGCAAACGATGTAAATATACTCAGTTTGAAAGAAACACACTCCCACACTTGCAAAACTCACTCCCACACTTGCAAAACTCTCAAATTCAATAGAAACTCGGATCAGAAAGTCTTACAGAAAGATACTCAAACGAGAAATGAAAAGATACACAATTGAAATAGTAAAGATACGCAAACGATGTAAAGATACTCAGTTTGAAAGAAACACACTCCCACACTTGCAAAACTCACTCCCACACTTGCAAAACTCTCAAATTCAATAGAAACTCGCATCAGAAAGTCTTACAGAAAGATACTCAAACGAGAAATGAAAATATACACAATTGGAATAGTAAAGATACGCAAACGATGTAAAGATACTCAGTTTGAAAGAAACACACTCCCACACTTGCAAAACTCTCAAATACAATAGAAACACGCATCAGAAGCCTTACAGAAAGATACTCAAACGAGAAATGAAAAGATACACAATTGGAATAGTAAAGATACGCAAACGATGTAAAGATACTCAGTTTGAAAGAAACACACTCCTACACTTGCAAAACTCTCAAATTCAATAGAAACTCGCATCAGAAGCCTTACAGAAAGATACTCAAACGAGAAATGAAAAGATACACAATTGGAATAGTAAAGATACGCAAACGATGTAAAGATACACAATTGGAATAGTAAAGATACGCAAACGATATAAAGATACTCAGTTTGAAATAAACACACTCCCACACTTGCAAAACTCTCAAATACAATCGAAACTCGCATAAGAAGCCTTACAGAAAGATACTCAAACGAGAAATGAAAAGATACACAATTGCAATAGTAAAGATACGCAAACGATGTAAGATACACAATTGGAATAGTAAAGATACGCAAACGATGTAAGATACACAATTGAAATAGTAAACATACGCAAACGATGTAAAGATACTCAGTTTGAAAGAAACACACTCCCACACTTGCAAAATTCTCAAATTCAATAGAAACTCGCATCAGAAAGCCTTACAGAAAGATACTCAAACGAGAAATGAAAAGATACACAATTGGAATAGTAAAAATACGCAAACGATGTAAAGATACACAATTGGAATAGTAAAGATACGCAAACGATGTAAAGATACTCAGTTTGAAGGAAACACACTCCCACACTTGCAAAACTCTCAAATTCAATAGAAACTCGCATCAGAAAGCCTTACAGAAAGATACTCAAACGAGAAATGAAAAGATACACAATTGGAATAGTAAAGATATGCAAACGATGTAAACATACACAATTGGAATAGTAAAGATACGCAAACGATGTAAAGATACTCAGTTTGAAAGAAACACACTCCCACACTTGCAAAACTCTCAAATTCAATAGAAACTCGCATCAGAAAGTCTTACAGAAAGATACTCAAACGAGAAATGAAAAGATACACAATTGGAATAGTAAAGATACGCAAACGATGTAAAGATACACAATTGGAAAAGTAAAGATACGCAAACGATGTAAACATACTGAGTTTGAAAGAAACACACTCCCACACTTGCAAAACTCTCAAATTCAACAGAAACTCGCATCAGAAATCCTTACAGAAAGATACTCAAACGAGAAATGAAAAGATACACAATTGGAATAGTAAAGATACGCAAACGATGTAAGATACACAATTGGAATAGTAAAGATACGCAAACGATGTAAAGATACTCAGTTTGAAAGAAACACACTCCCACACTTGCAAAACTCTCAAATACAATAGAAACTCGCATCAGAAGCCTTACAGAAAGATACTCAAACGAGAAATGAAAAGATACACAATTGGAATAGTAAAGATACGCAAACGATGTAAAGATACACAATTGGAATAGTAAAGATACGCAAACGATGTAAAGATACTCAGTTTGAAAGAAACACACTCCCACACTTGCAAAACTCTCAAATTCAATAGAAACTCGCATGAGAAAGCCTTATAGAAAGATACACAAACGAGAAATGAAAAGATACACAATTGGAATAGTAAAGATACGCAAACGATGTAAAGATACACAATTGGAATAGTAAAGATACGCAAACGATGTAAAGATACTCAGTTTGAAAGAAACACACTCCCACACTTGCAAAACTCTCAAATTCAATAGAAACTCGCATAAGAAAGCCTTACAGAAAGATACACAAACGAGAAATGAAAAGATACACAATTGGAATAGTAAAGATACGCAAACGATGTAAAGATACTCAGTTTGAAAGAAACACACTCCCACACTTGCAAAACTCTCAAATTCAATAGAAACTCGCATCAGAAAGCCTTACAGAAAGATACTCAAACGAGAAATGAAAAGATACACAATTGGAATAGTAAAGATACGCAAACGATGTAAAGATACTGAGTTTGAAAGAAACACACTCCCACACTTGCAAAACTCTCAAATACAATAGAAACTCGCATCAGAAAGCCTTACAGAAAGTTACTCAAACGAGAAATGAAAAGATACACAATTGGAATAGTAAAGATACGCAAACAATGTAAAGATACTGAGTTTGAAAGAAACACACTCCCACACTTGCAAAACTCTCAAATTCAATAGAAACTCGCATCAGAAAGCCTTACAGAAAGATACTCAAACGAGAAATGAAAAGATACACAATTGGAATAGTAAAGATACGCAAACGATGTAAACATCCACAATTGGAATAGTAAAGATACGCAAACGTTGTAAAGATACTCAGTTTGAAAGAAATACACTCCCACACTTGCAAAACTCTCAAATACAATAGAAACTCGCATCAGAAGCCTTACAGAAAGATACTCAAACGAGAAATGAAAAGATACACAATTGGAATAGTAAAGATACGCAAACGATGTAAAGATACTCAGATTGAAAGAAACACACTCCCACACTTGCAAAACTCTCAAATGCAATAGAAACTCGCATCAGAAGCCTTAGAGAAAGATACTCAAACGAGAAATGAAAAGATACACAATTGGAATAGTAAAGATACGCAAACGATGTAAACATCCACAATTGGAATAGTAAAGATACGCAAACGATGTAAAGCTACTCAGTTTGAAAGAAACACACTCCCACACTTGCAAAACTCTCAAATTCAATAGAAACTCGCATCAGAAAGCCTTACAGAAAGATACTTAAACGAGAAATCAAAAGATACACAATTGGAATAGTAAAGATACGCAAACGATGTAAAGATACACAATTGGAATAGTAAAGATACGCAAACGATGTAAAGATACTGAGTTTGAAAGAAACACACTCCCACACTTGCAAAACTCTCAAATACAATAGATACTCGCATCAGAAGCCTTACAGAAAGATACTCAAACGAGAAATGAAAAGATACACAATTGGAATAGTAAAGATACGCAAACGATGTAAAGATACACAATTGGAATAGTAAAGATACGCAAACGATGTAAAGATACTCAGTTTGAAAGAAACACACTCCCACACTTGCAAAACTCTCAAATACAATAGAAACTCGCATCAGAAGCCTTACAGAAAGATACTCAAACGAGAAATGAAAAGATACACAATTGGAATAGTAAAGATACGCAAACGATGTAAAGTTACACAATTGGAATAGTACAGATACTGAGTTTGAAAGAAACACACTCCCACACTTGCAAAACTCTCAAATTCAATAGAAACTCGCATCAGAAAGCCTTACAAAAAGATACTCAAACGAGAAATGAAAAGATACACAATTGGAATAGTAAAGATACGCAAACGATGTAAACATACACAATTGGAATAGTAAAGATACGCAAACGAGTTAAAGATACTCAGTTTGAAAGAAACACACTCCCACACTTGCAAAACTCTCAAATTCAATAGAAACTCGCATCAGAAGCCTTACAGAAAGATACTCAAACGAGAAATGAAAAGATACACAATTGCAATAGTAAAGATACGCAAACGATGTAAAGATAGACAATTGGAATAGTAAAGATACGCAAACGATGTAAAGATACTGAGTTTGAAAGAAACACACTCCCACACTTGCAAAACTCTCAAATACAATAGAAACTCGCATCAGAAGCCTTACAGAAAGATACTCAAACGAGAAATGAAAAGATACACAATTGGAATAGTAAAGATACGCAAACGATGTAAAGATACACAATTGGAATAGTAAAGATACGCTAACGATGTAAAGATACTGAGTTTGAAAGAAACACACTCCCACACTTGCAAAACTCTCAAATTCAATAGAAACTCGCATCAGAAAGCCTTACAGAAAGATACTCAAACGAGAAATGAAAAGATACACAATTGGAATAGTAAAGATACGCAAACGATGTAAAGATACTGAGTTTGAAAGAAACACACTCCCACACTTGCAAAACTCTCAAATACAATAGAAACTCGCATCAGAAAGCCTTACAGAAAGTTACTCAAACGAGAAATGAAAAGATACACAATTGGAATAGTAAAGATACGCAAACAATGTAAAGATACTGAGTTTGAAAGAAACACACTCCCACACTTGCAAAACTCTCAAATTCAATAGAAACTCGCATCAGAAAGCCTTACAGAAAGATACTCAAACGAGAAATGAAAAGATACACAATTGGAATAGTAAAGATACGCAAACGATGTAAACATCCACAATTGGAATAGTAAAGATACGCAAACGTTGTAAAGATACTCAGTTTGAAAGAAATACACTCCCACACTTGCAAAACTCTCAAATACAATAGAAACTCGCATCAGAAGCCTTACAGAAAGATACTCAAACGAGAAATGAAAAGATACACAATTGGAATAGTAAAGATACGCAAACGATGTAAAGATACTCAGATTGAAAGAAACACACTCCCACACTTGCAAAACTCTCAAATGCAATAGAAACTCGCATCAGAAGCCTTAGAGAAAGATACTCAAACGAGAAATGAAAAGATACACAATTGGAATAGTAAAGATACGCAAACGATGTAAACATCCACAATTGGAATAGTAAAGATACGCAAACGATGTAAAGCTACTCAGTTTGAAAGAAACACACTCCCACACTTGCAAAACTCTCAAATTCAATAGAAACTCGCATCAGAAAGCCTTACAGAAAGATACTGAAACGAGAAATGAAAAGATACACAATTGGAATAGTAAAGATACGCAAACGATGTAAAGATACACAATTGGAATAGTAAATATACGCAAACGATGTAAAGATACTCAGTTTGAAAGAAACACACTCCCACACTTGCAAAACTCTCAAATACAATAGAAACTCGCATTAGAAGCCTTACAGAAAGATACTCAAACGAGAAATGAAAAGATACACAATTGGAATAGTAAAGATACGCAAACGATGTAAGGTACACAATTGGAATAGTAAACATACGCAAACGATGTAAAGATACTCAGTTTGAAAGAAACACACTCCCACACTTGCAAAACTCTCAAATTCAATAGAAACTCGCATCAGATAACCGTTCAGAAAGATACTCAAACAAGAATTGAAAAGATACACAATTGGAATAGTAAAGATACGCAAACGATGTAAAGATACTCAGTTTGAAAGAAACACACTCCCACACTTGCAAAACTCTCAAATACAATAGAAACTCGCATCAGAAAGCCTTGTAGAAAGATACTCAAACGAGAATTGAAAAGATACACAATTGGAATAGTAAAGATACGCAAACGATGTAAAGATACAGAATTGGAATAGTAAAGATACGCAAACGATGTAAAGATACTCAGTTTGAAAGAAACACACTCCCACACTTGCAAAACTCTCAAATTCAATAGAAACTCGCATCAGAAGCCTTACAGAAAGATACTCAAACGAGAAATGAAAAGATACACAATTGGAATAGTAAAGATACGCAAACGATGTAAAGATACACAATTGGAATAGTAAAGATACGCAAACGATGTAAAGATACTCAGTTTGAAGGAAACACACTCCCACACTTGCAAAACTCTCAAATTTAATAGAAACTCGCATCAGAAAGCCTTACAGAAAGATATTCAAACGAGAAATGAAAAGATACACAATTGGAATAGTAAAGATACGCAAACGATGTAAAGATACACAATTGGAATAGTAAATATACGCAAACGATGTAAAGATACTCAGTTTGAAAGAAACACACTCCCACACTTGCAAAACTCTCAAATACAATAGAAACTCGCATTAGAAGCCTTACAGAAAGATACTCAAACGAGAAATGAAAAGATACACAATTGGAATAGTAAAGATACGCAAACGATGTAAGGTACACAATTGGAATAGTAAACATACGCAAACGATGTAAAGATACTCAGTTTGAAAGAAACACACTCCCACACTTGCAAAACTCTCAAATTCAATAGAAACTCGCATCAGAAAGCCTTACAGAAAGATACTCAAATGAGAAATGAAAAGATACACAATTGGAATAGTAAAGATACGCAAACGATGTAAAGATACACAATTGGAATAGTAAAGATACGCAAACGATGTAAAGATACTCAGTTTGAAAGAAACACACTCCCACACTTGCAAAACTCTCAAATACAATAGAAACTCGCATCAGAAGCCTTACAGAAAGATACTCAAACGAGAAATGAAAAGATACACAATTGGAATAGTAAAGATACGCAAACGATGTAAGATACACAATTGGAATAGTAAACATACCCAAACGATGTAAAGATACTCAGTTTGAAAGAAACACACTCCCACACTTGCAAAACTCTCAAATTCAATAGAAACTCGCATGAGAAAGCCTTACAGAAAGATACTCAAACGAGAAATGAAAAGATACACAATCGGAATAGTAAAGATACGCAAACGATGTAAAGATACACAATTGGAATAGTAAAGATACGCAAACGATGTAAAGATACTCAGTTTGAAAGAAACACACTCCCACACTTGCAAAACTCTCAAATACAATAGAAACTCGCATCAGAAGCCTTACAGAAAGATACTCAAACGAGAAATGAAAAGATACACAATTGGAATAGGAAAGATACGCAAATGATGTAAGATACACAATTGGAATAGTAAACATACGCAAACGATGTAAAGATACTCAGTTTGAAAGAAACACACTCCCACACTTGCAAAACTCTCAAATTCAATAGAAACTCGCATCAGATAACCGTTCAGAAAGATACTCAAACAAGAATTGAAAAGATACACAATTGGAATAGTAAAGATACGCAAACGATGTAAAGATACTCAGTTTGAAAGAAACACACTCCCACACTTGCAAAACTCTCAAATACAATAGAAACTCGCATCAGAAAGCCTTGTAGAAAGATACTCAAACGAGAATTGAAAAGATACACAATTGGAATAGTAAAGATACGCAAACGATGTAAAGATACAGAATTGGAATAGTAAAGATACGCAAACGATGTAAAGATACTCAGTTTGAAAGAAACACACTCCCACACTTGCAAAACTCTCAAATTCAATAGAAACTCGCATCAGAAGCCTTACAGAAAGATACTCAAACGAGAAATGAAAAGATACACAATTGGAATAGTAAAGATACGCAAACGATGTAAAGATACACAATTGGAATAGTAAAGATACGCAAACGATGTAAAGATACTCAGTTTGAAGGAAACACACTCCCACACTTGCAAAACTCTCAAATTTAATAGAAACTCGCATCAGAAAGCCTTACAGAAAGATATTCAAACGAGAAATGAAAAGATACACAATTGGAATAGTAAAGATACGCAAACGATGTAAAGATACACAATTGGAATAGTAAATATACGCAAACGATGTAAAGATACTCAGTTTGAAAGAAACACACTCCCACACTTGCAAAACTCTCAAATACAATAGAAACTCGCATTAGAAGCCTTACAGAAAGATACTCAAACGAGAAATGAAAAGATACACAATTGGAATAGTAAAGATACGCAAACGATGTAAGGTACACAATTGGAATAGTAAACATACGCAAACGATGTAAAGATACTCAGTTTGAAAGAAACACACTCCCACACTTGCAAAACTCTCAAATTCAATAGAAACTCGCATCAGAAAGCCTTACAGAAAGATACTCAAATGAGAAATGAAAAGATACACAATTGGAATAGTAAAGATACGCAAACGATGTAAAGATACACAATTGGAATAGTAAAGATACGCAAACGATGTAAAGATACTCAGTTTGAAAGAAACACACTCCCACACTTGCAAAACTCTCAAATACAATAGAAACTCGCATCAGAAGCCTTACAGAAAGATACTCAAACGAGAAATGAAAAGATACACAATTGGAATAGTAAAGATACGCAAACGATGTAAGATACACAATTGGAATAGTAAACATACCCAAACGATGTAAAGATACTCAGTTTGAAAGAAACACACTCCCACACTTGCAAAACTCTCAAATTCAATAGAAACTCGCATGAGAAAGCCTTACAGAAAGATACTCAAACGAGAAATGAAAAGATACACAATCGGAATAGTAAAGATACGCAAACGATGTAAAGATACACAATTGGAATAGTAAAGATACGCAAACGATGTAAAGATACTCAGTTTGAAAGAAACACACTCCCACACTTGCAAAACTCTCAAATACAATAGAAACTCGCATCAGAAGCCTTACAGAAAGATACTCAAACGAGAAATGAAAAGATACACAATTGGAATAGGAAAGATACGCAAATGATGTAAGATACACAATTGGAATAGTAAACATACGCAAACGATGTAAAGATACTCAGTTTGAAAGAAACACACTCCCACACTTGCAAAACTCTCAAATTCAATAGAAACTCGCATCAGAAAGCCTTACAGAAAGATACTCAAACGAGAAATGAAAAGATACACAATTGGAATAGTAAAGATACGCAAACGATGTAAAGATACACAATTGGAATAGTAAATATACGCAAACGATGTAAAGATACACAATTGGAATAGTAAAGATACGCAAACGATGTAAAGATACTCAGTTTGAAAGAAACACACTCCCACACTTGCAAAACTCTCAAATACAATAGAAACTCGCATCAGAAGCCTTACAGAAAGATACTCAAACGAGAAATGAAAAGATACACAATTGGAATAGTAAAGATACGCAAACGATGTAAGATACACAATTGGAATAGTAAAGATACGCAAACGATGTAAAGATACTGAGTTTGAAAGAAACACACTCCCACACTTGCAAAACTCTCAAATACAATAGAAACTCGCATCAGAAGCCTTACAGAAAGATACTCAAACGAGAAATGAAAAGATACACAATTGGAATTGTAAAGATACGCAAACGATGTAAAGTTACACAATTGGAATAGTAAAGATACTGAGTTTGAAAGAAACACACTCCCACACTTGCAAAACTCTCAAATTCAATAGAAACTCGCATCAGAAAGCCTTACAAAAAGATACTCAAACGAGAAATGAAAAGATACACAATTGGAATAGTAAAGATACGCAAACGATGTAAACATACACAATTGGAATAGTAAAGATACGCAAACGAGTTAAAGATACTCAGTTTGAAAGAAACACACTCCCACACTTGCAAAACTCTCAAATTCAATAGAAACTCGCATCAGAAGCCTTACAGAAAGATACTCAAACGAGAAATGAAAAGATACACAATTGCAATTGTAAAGATACGCAAACGATGTAAAGATAGACAATTGGAATAGTCAAGATACGCAAACGATGTAAAGATACTGAGTTTGAAAGAAACACACTCCCACACTTGCAAAACTCTCAAATACAATAGAAACTCGCATCAGAAGCCTTACAGAAAGATACTCAAACGAGAAATGAAAAGATACACAATTGGAATAGTAAAGATACGCAAACGATGTAAAGATACTCAGATTGAAAGAAACACACTCCCACACTTGCAAAACTCTCAAATATAATAGAAACTCGCATCAGAAGCCTTACAGAAAGATACTCAAACGAGAAATGAAAAGATACACAATTGGAATAGTAAAGATACGCAAACGATGTGAAGATACACAATTGGAATAGTAAAGATATGCAAACGATGTAAAGATACTCAGTTAGAAAGAAACACACTCCCACACTTGCAAAACTCTCAAATTCAATAGAAACTCGCATCAGAAAGCCTTACAAAAAGATACTCAAACGAGAAATGAAAAGATACACAATTGGAATAGTAAAGATACGCAAACGATGTAAACATACACAATTGGAATAGTAAAGATACGCAAACGAGTTAAAGATACTCAGTTTGAAAGAAACACACTCCCACACTTGCAAAACTCTCAAATTCAATAGAAACTCGCATCAGAAGCCTTACAGAAAGATACTCAAACGAGAAATGAAAAGATACACAATTGCAATAGTAAAGATACGCAAACGATGTAAAGATAGACAATTGGAATAGTAAAGATACGCAAACGATGTAAAGATACTGAGTTTGAAAGAAACACACTCCCACACTTGCAAAACTCTCAAATACAATAGAAACTCGCATCAGAAGCCTTACAGAAAGATACTCAAACGAGAAATGAAAAGATACACAATTGGAATAGTAAAGATACGCAAACGATGTAAAGATACACAATTGGAATAGTAAAGATACGCTAACGATGTAAAGATACTGAGTTTGAAAGAAACACACTCCTACACTTGCAAAACTCTCAAATTCAATAGAAACTCGCATCAGAAAGCCTTACAGAAAGATACTCAAACGAGAAATGAAAAGATACACAATTGGAATAGTAAAGATACGCAAACGATGTAAACATCCACAATTGGAATAGTAAAGATACGCAAACGAGTTAAAGATACTCAGTTTGAAAGAAACACACTCCTACACTTGCAAAACTCTCAAATTCAATAGAAACTCGCATCAGAAGCCTTACAGAAAGATACTCAAACGAGAAATGAAAAGATACACAATTGCAATTGTAAAGATACGCAAACGATGTAAAGATAGACAATTGGAATAGTAAAGATACGCAAACGATGTAAAGATACTGAGTTTGAAAGAAACACACTCCCACACTTGCAAAACTCTCAAATACAATAGAAACTCGCATCAGAAGCCTTACAGAAAGATACTCAAACGAGAAATGAAAAGATACACAATTGGAATAGTAAAGATACGCAAACGATGTAAAGATACACAATTGGAATAGTAAAGATACGCTAACGATGTAAAGATACTGAGTTTGAAAGAAACACACTCCTACACTTGCAAAACTCTCAAATTCAATAGAAACTCGCATCAGAAAGCCTTACAGAAAGATACTCAAACGAGAAATGAAAAGATACACAATTGGAATAGTAAAGATACGCAAACAATGTAAACATCCACAATTGGAATAGTAAAGATACGCAACGATGTAAAGATACTCAGTTTGAAAGAAACACACTCCCACACTTGCAAAACTCTCAAATACAATAGAAACTCGCATCAGAAGCCTTACAGAAAGATACTCAAACGAGAAATGAAAAGATACACAATTGGAATAGTAAAGATACGCAAACGATGTAAAGATACTCAGATTGAAAGAAACACACTCCCACACTTGCAAAACTCTCAAATACAATAGAAACTCGCATCAGAAGCCCTACAGAAAGATACTCAAACAAGAAATGAAAAGATACACAATTGGAATAGTAAAGATACGCAAACGATGTAAAGATACACAATTGGAATAGTAAAGATACGCAAACGATGTAAAGATACTCAGTTTGAAGGAAACACACTCCCACACTTGCAAAACTCTCAAATTCAATAGACACTCGCATCAGAAAGCCTTACAGAAAGATACTCAAAAGAGAAATGAAAAGATACACAATTGGAATAGTAAAGATACGCAAACGATGTAAACATACACAATTGGAATAGTAAAGATACGCAAACGAGTTAAAGATACTCAGTTTGAAAGAAACACACTCCCACACTTGCAAAACTCTCAAATTCAATAGAAACTCGCATCAGAAGCCTTACAGAAAGATACTCAAACGAGAAATGAAAAGATACACAATTGCAATTGTAAAGATACGCAAACGATGTAAAGATAGACAATTGGAATAGTAAAGATACGCAAACGATGTAAAGATACTGAGTTTGAAAGAAACACACTCCCACACTTGCAAAACTCTCAAATACAATAGAAACTCGCATCAGAAGCCTTACAGAAAGATACTCAAACGAGAAATGAAAAGATACACAATTGGAATAGTAAAGATACGCAAACGATGTAAAGATACACAATTGGAATAGTAAAGATACTGAGTTTGAAAGAAACACACTCCCACACTTGCAAAACTCTCAAATTCAATAGAAACTCGCATCAGAAAGCCTTACAGAAAGATACTTAAACGAGAAATGAAAAGATACACAATTGGAATAGTAAAGATACGCAAACGATGTAAAGATACACAATTGGAATAGTAAAGATACGCAAACGATGTAAACATACTCAGTTTGAAAGAAACACACTCCCACACTTGCAAAACTCTCAAATTCAATAGAAACTCGCATCAGAAGCCTTACAGAAAGATACTCAAACGAGAAATGAAAAGATACAGAATTGGAATTGTAAAGATACGCAAACGATGTAAAGATACTCAGTTTGAAAGAAACACACTCCCACACTTGCAAAACTCTCAAATACAATAGAAACACGCATCAGAAGCCTTACAGAAAGATACTCAAACGAGAAATGAAAAGATACACAATTGGAATAGTAAAGATACGCAAACGATGTAAAGATACACAATTGGAATAGTAAACATAAGCAAACGATGTAAACATACTTAGTTTGAAAGAAACACACTCCCACACTTGCAAAACTCTCAAATTCAATAGAAACTCGCATCAGAAAGCCTTACAGAAAGATACTCAAACGAGAAATGAAAGGATACACAATTGGAATAGTAAAGATACGCAAACGATGTAAAGATACACAATTGGAATAGTAAAGATACGCAAACGATGTAAAGATACTGAGTTTGAAAGAAACACACTCCCACACTTGCAAAACTCTCAAATACAATAGAAACTCGCATCAGAAGCCTTACAGAAAGATACTCAAACGAGAAATGAAAAGATACACAATTGGAATAGTAAAGATACGCAAACGATGTAAAGATACACAATTGGAATAGTAAAGATACGCAAACGATGTAAAGATACTGAGTTTGAAAGAAACACACTCCCACACTTGCAAAACTCTCAAATTCAATAGAAACTCGCATCAGAAAGCCTTACAGAAAGATACTCAAACGAGAAATGAAAAGATACACAATTGGAATAGTAAAGATACGCAAACGATGTAAAGATACACAATTGGAATAGTAAAGATACGCAAACGATGTAAAGATACTGAGTTTGAAAGAAACACACTCCCACACTTCCAAAACTCTCAAATACAATAGAAACTCGCATCAGAAGCCTTACAGAAAGATACTCAAACGAGAAATGAAAAGATACACAATTGGAATAGTAAAGATACGCAAACGATGTAAAGTTACACAATTGGAATAGTAAAGATACTGAGTTTGAAAGAAACACACTCCCACACTTGCAAAACTCTCAAATTCAATAGAAACTCGCATCAGAAAGCCTTACAAAAAGATACTCAAACGAGAAATGAAAAGATACACAATTGGAATAGTAAAGATACGCAAACGATGTAAACATACACAATTGGAATAGTAAAGATACGCAAACGAGTTAAAGATACTCAGTTTGAAAGAAACACACTCCCACACTTGCAAAACTCTCAAATTCAATAGAAACTCGCATCAGAAGCCTTACAGAAAGATACTCAAACGAGAAATGAAAAGATACACAATTGGAATTGTAAAGATACGCAAACGATGTAAAGATACTCAGTTTGAAAGAAACACACTCCCACACTTGCAAAACTCTCAAACACAATAGAAACACGCATCAGAAGCCTTACAGAAAGATACTCAAACGAGAAATGAAAAGATACACAATTGGAATAGTAAAGATACGCAAACGATGTAAAGATACACAATTGGAATAGTAAACATACGCAAACGATGTAAAGATACTGAGTTTGAAAGAAACACACTCCCACACTTGCAAAACTCTGAAATTCAATAGAAACTCGCATCAGAAAGCCTTACAGAAAGATACTCAAACGAGAAATGAAAAGATACACAATTGGAATAGTAAAGATACGCAAACGATGTAAACATACACAATTGGAATAGTAAAGATACGCAAACGAGTTAAAGATACTCAGTTTGAAAGAAACACACTCCCACACTTGCAAAACTCTCAAATTCAATAGAAACTCGCATCAGAAGCCTTACAGAAAGATACTCAAACGAGAAATGAAAAGATACACAATTGCAATTGTAAAGATACGCAAACGATGTAAAGATAGACAATTGGAATAGTAAAGATACGCAAACGATGTAAAGATACTGAGTTTGAAAGAAACACACTCCCACACTTGCAAAACTCTCAAATACAATAGAAACTCGCATCAGAAGCCTTACAGAAAGATACTCAAACGAGAAATGAAAAGATACACAATTGGAATAGTAAAGATACGCAAACGATGTAAAGATACACAATTGGAATAGTAAAGATACGCTAACGATGTAAAGATACTGAGTTTGAAAAAACACACTCCTACACTTGCAAAACTCTCAAATTCAATAGAAACTCGCATCAGAAAGCCTTACAGAAAGATACTCAAACGAGAAATGAAAAGATACACAATTGGAATAGTAATGATACGCAAACGATGTAAACATCCACAATTGGAATAGTAAAGATACGCAAACGATGTAAAGATACTCAGTTTGAAAGAAACACACTCCCACACTTGCAAAACTCTCAAATACAATAGAAACTCGCATCAGAAGCCTTACAGAAAGATACTCAAACGAGAAATGAAAAGATACACAATTGGAATAGTAAAGATACGCAAACGATGTAAAGATACTCAGATTGAAAGAAACACACTCCCACACTTGCAAAACTCTCAAATACAATAGAAACTCGCATCAGAAGCCCTACAGAAAGATACTCAAACGAGAAATGAAAAGATAGACAATTGGAATAGTAAAGATACGCAAACGATGTAAAGATACACAATTGGAATAGTAAAGATACGCAAACGATGTAAAGATACTCAGTTTGAAGGAAACACACTCCCACACTTGCAAAACTCTCAAATTCAATAGACACTCGCATCAGAAAGCCTTACAGAAAGATACTCAAAAGAGAAATGAAAAGATACACAATTGGAATAGTAAAGATACGCAAACGATGTAAACATACACAATTGGAATAGTAAAGATACGCAAACGAGTTAAAGATACTCAGTTTGAAAGAAACACACTCCCACACTTGCAAAACTCTCAAATTCAATAGAAACTCGCATCAGAAGCCTTACAGAAAGATACTCAAACGAGAAATGAAAAGATACACAATTGCAATTGTAAAGATACGCAAACGATGTAAAGATAGACAATTTGAATAGTAAAGATACGCAAACGATGTAAAGATACTGAGTTTGAAAGAAACACACTCCCACACTTGCAAAACTCTCAAATACAATAGAAACTCGCATCAGAAGCCTTACAGAAAGATACTCAAACGAGAAATGAAAAGATACACAATTGGAATAGTAAAGATACGCAAACGATGTAAAGATACTCAGATTGAAAGAAACACACTCCCACACTTGCAAAACTCTCAAATATAATAGAAACTCGCATCAGAAGCCTTACAGAAAGATACTCAAACGAGAAATGAAAAGATACACAATTGGAATAGTAAAGATACGCAAACGATGTGAAGATACACAATTGGAATAGTAAAGATATGCAAACGATGTAAAGATACTCAGTTAGAAAGAAACACACTCCCACACTTGCAAAACTCTCAAATTCAATAGAAACTCGCATCAGAAAGCCTTACAAAAAGATACTCAAACGAGAAATGAAAAGATACACAATTGGAATAGTAAAGATACGCAAACGATGTAAACATACACAATTGGAATAGTAAAGATACGCAAACGAGTTAAAGATACTCAGTTTGAAAGAAACACACTCCCACACTTGCAAAACTCTCAAATTCAATAGAAACTCGCATCAGAAGCCTTACAGAAAGATACTCAAACGAGAAATGAAAAGATACACAATTGCAATTGTAAAGATACGCAAACGATGTAAAGATAGACAATTGGAATAGTAAAGATACGCAAACGATGTAAAGATACTGAGTTTGAAAGAAACACACTCCCACACTTGCAAAACTCTCAAATACAATAGAAACTCGCATCAGAAGCCTTACAGAAAGATACTCAAACGAGAAATGAAAAGATACACAATTGGAATAGTAAAGATACGCAAACGATGTAAAGATACACAATTGGAATAGTAAAGATACGCTAACGATGTAAAGATACTGAGTTTGAAAGAAACACACTCCTACACTTGCAAAACTCTCAAATTCAATAGAAACTCGCATCAGAAAGCCTTACAGAAAGATACTCAAACGAGAAATGAAAAGATACACAATTGGAATAGTAAAGATACGCAAACGATGTAAACATCCACAATTGGAATAGTAAAGATACGCAAACGATGTAAAGATACTCAGTTTGAAAGAAACACACTCCCACACTTGCAAAACTCTCAAATACAATAGAAACTCGCATCAGAAGCCTTACAGAAAGATACTCAAACGAGAAATGAAAAGATACACAATTGGAATAGTAAAGATACGCAAACGATGTAAAGATACTCAGATTGAAAGAAACACACTCCCACACTTGCAAAACTCTCAAATACAATAGAAACTCGCATCAGAAGCCCTACAGAAAGATACTCAAACAAGAAATGAAAAGATACACAATTGGAATAGTAAAGATACGCAAACGATGTAAAGATACACTATTGGAATAGTAAAGATACGCAAACGATGTAAAGATACTCAGTTTGAAGGAAACACACTCCCACACTTGCAAAACTCTCAAATTCAATAGACACTCGCATCAGAAAGCCTTACAGAAAGATACTCAAAAGAGAAATGAAAAGATACACAATTGGAATAGTAAAGATACGCAAACGATGTAAACATACACAATTGGAATAGTAAAGATACGCAAACGAGTTAAAGATACTCAGTTTGAAAGAAACACACTCCCACACTTGCAAAACTCTCAAATTCAATAGAAACTCGCATCAGAAGCCTTACAGAAAGATACTCAAACGAGAAATGAAAAGATACACAATTGCAATTGTAAAGATACGCAAACGATGTAAAGATAGACAATTGGAATAGTAACGATACGCAAACGATGTAAAGATACTGAGTTTGAAAGAAACACACTCCCACACTTGCAAAACTCTCAAATACAATAGAAACTCGCATCAGAAGCCTTACAGAAAGATACTCAAACGAGAAATGAAAAGATACACAATTGGAATAGTAAAGATACGCAAACGATGTAAAGATACACAATTGGAATAGTAAAGATACTGAGTTTGAAAGAAACACACTCCCACACTTGCAAAACTCTCAAATTCAATAGAAACTCGCATCAGAAAGCCTTACAGAAAGATACTTAAACGAGAAATGAAAAGATACACAATTGGAATAGTAAAGATACGCAAACGATGTAAAGATAGACAATTTGAATAGTAAAGATACGCAAACGATGTAAAGATACTGAGTTTGAAAGAAACACACTCCCACACTTGCAAAACTCTCAAATACAATAGAAACTCGCATCAGAAGCCTTACAGAAAGATACTCAAACGAGAAATGAAAAGATACACAATTGGAATAGTAAAGATACGCAAACGATGTAAAGATACTCAGATTGAAAGAAACACACTCCCACACTTGCAAAACTCTCAAATATAATAGAAACTCGCATCAGAAGCCTTACAGAAAGATACTCAAACGAGAAATGAAAAGATACACAATTGGAATAGTAAAGATACGCAAACGATGTGAAGATACACAATTGGAATAGTAAAGATATGCAAACGATGTAAAGATACTCAGTTAGAAAGAAACACACTCCCACACTTGCAAAACTCTCAAATTCAATAGAAACTCGCATCAGAAAGCCTTACAGAAAGATACTCAAACGAGAAATGAAAAGATACACAATTGGAATAGTAAAGATACGCAAACGATGTAAACATACACAATTGGAATAGTAAAGATACGCAAACGAGTTAAAGATACTCAGTTTGAAAGAAACACACTCCCACACTTGCAAAACTCTCAAATTCAATAGAAACTCGCATCAGAAGCCTTACAGAAAGATACTCAAACGAGAAATGAAAAGATACACAATTGCAATTGTAAAGATACGCAAACGATGTAAAGATAGACAATTGGAATAGTAAAGATACGCAAACGATGTAAAGATACTGAGTTTGAAAGAAACACACTCCCACACTTGCAAAACTCTCAAATACAATAGAAACTCGCATCAGAAGCCTTACAGAAAGATACTCAAACGAGAAATGAAAAGATACACAATTGGAATAGTAAAGATACGCAAACGATGTAAAGATACACAATTGGAATAGTAAAGATACGCTAACGATGTAAAGATACTGAGTTTGAAAGAAACACACTCCTACACTTGCAAAACTCTCAAATTCAATAGAAACTCGCATCAGAAAGCCTTACAGAAAGATACTCAAACGAGAAATGAAAAGATACACAATTGGAATAGTAAAGATACGCAAACGATGTAAACATCCACAATTGGAATAGTAAAGATACGCAAACGATGTAAAGATACTCAGTTTGAAAGAAACACACTCCCACACTTGCAAAACTCTCAAATACAATAGAAACTCGCATCAGAAGCCTTACAGAAAGATACTCAAACGAGAAATGAAAAGATACACAATTGGAATAGTAAAGATACGCAAACGATGTAAAGATACTCAGATTGAAAGAAACACACTCCCACACTTGCAAAACTCTCAAATACAATAGAAACTCGCATCAGAAGCCCTACAGAAAGATACTCAAACAAGAAATGAAAAGATACACAATTGGAATAGTAAAGATACGCAAACGATGTAAAGATACACTATTGGAATAGTAAAGATACGCAAACGATGTAAAGATACTCAGTTTGAAGGAAACACACTCCCACACTTGCAAAACTCTCAAATTCAATAGACACTCGCATCAGAAAGCCTTACAGAAAGATACTCAAAAGAGAAATGAAAAGATACACAATTGGAATAGTAAAGATACGCAAACGATGTAAACATACACAATTGGAATAGTAAAGATACGCAAACGAGTTAAAGATACTCAGTTTGAAAGAAACACACTCCCACACTTGCAAAACTCTCAAATTCAATAGAAACTCGCATCAGAAAGCCTTACAGAAAGATACTTAAACGAGAAATGAAAAGATACACAATTGGAATAGTAAAGATACGCAAACGATGTAAAGATACACAATTGGAATAGTAAAGATACGCAAACGATGTAAACATACTCAGTTTGAAAGAAACACACTCCCACACTTGCAAAACTCTCAAATTCAATAGAAACTCGCATCAGAAGCCTTACAGAAAGATACTCAAACGAGAAATGAAAAGATACAGAATTGGAATTGTAAAGATACGCAAACGATGTAAAGATACTCAGTTTGAAAGAAACACACTCCCACACTTGCAAAACTCTCAAATACAATAGAAACACGCATCAGAAGCCTTACAGAAAGATACTCAAACGAGAAATGAAAAGATACACAATTGGAATAGTAAAGATACGCAAACGATGTAAAGATACACAATTGGAATAGTAAACATAAGCAAACGATGTAAACATACTCAGTTTGAAAGAAACACACTCCCACACTTGCAAAACTCTCAAATTCAATAGAAACTCGCATCAGAAAGCCTTACAGAAAGATACTCAAACGAGAAATGAAAGGATACACAATTGGAATAGTAAAGATACGCAAACGATGTAAAGATACACAATTGGAATAGTAAAGATACGCAAACGATGTAAAGATACTGAGTTTGAAAGAAACACACTCCCACACTTGCAAAACTCTCAAATACAATAGAAACTCGCATCAGAAGCCTTACAGAAAGATACTCAAACGAGAAATGAAAAGATACACAATTGGAATAGTAAAGATACGCAAACGATGTAAAGATACACAATTGGAATAGTAAAGATACGCAAACGATGTAAAGATACTGAGTTTGAAAGAAACACACTCCCACACTTGCAAAACTCTCAAATTCAATAGAAACTCGCATCAGAAAGCCTTACAGAAAGATACTCAAACGAGAAATGAAAAGATACACAATTGGAATAGTAAAGATACGAAAACGATGTAAAGATACACAATTGGAATAGTAAAGATACGCAAACGATGTAAAGATACTGAGTTTGAAAGAAACACACTCCCACACTTGCAAAACTCTCAAATTCAATAGAAACTCGCATCAGAAAGCCTTACAGAAAGATACTTAAACGAGAAATCAAAAGATACACAATTGGAATAGTAAAGATACGCAAACGATGTAAAGATACACAATTGGAATAGTAAAGATACGCAAACGATGTAAAGATACTCAGTTTGAAAGAAACACACTCCCACACTTGCAAAACTCTCAAATACAATAGATACTCGCATCAGAAGCCTTACAGAAAGATACTCAAACGAGAAATGAAAAGATACACAATTGGAATAGTAAAGATACGCAAACGATGTAAAGATACACAATTGGAATAGTAAAGATACGCAAACGATGTAAAGATACTCAGTTTGAAAGAAACACACTCCCACACTTGCAAAACTCTCAAATACAATAGAAACTCGCATCAGAAGCCTTACAGAAAGATACTCAAACGAGAAATGAAAAGATACACAATTGGAATAGTAAAGATACGCAAACGATGTAAAGATACTCAGTTTGAAAGAAACACACTCCCACACTTGCAAAACTCTCAAATACAATAGAAACTCGCATCAGAAGCCTTACAGAAAGATACTCAAACGAGAAATGAAAAGATACACAATTGGAATAGTAAAGATACGCAAACGATGTAAACATCCACAATTGGAATAGTAAAGATACGCAAACGATGTAAAGATACTCAGTTTGAAAGAAACACACTCCCACACTTGCAAAACTCTCAAATACAATAGAAACTCGCATCAGAAGCCTTACAGAAAGATACTCAAACGAGAAATGAAAAGATACACAATTGGAATAGTAAAGATACGCAAACGATGTAAAGATACTCAGATTGAAAGAAACACACTCCCACACTTGCAAAACTCTCAAATACAATAGAAACTCGCATCAGAAGCCCTACAGAAAGATACTCAAACAAGAAATGAAAAGATACACAATTGGAATAGTAAAGATACGCAAACGATGTAAAGATACACTATTGGAATAGTAAAGATACGCAAACGATGTAAAGATACTCAGTTTGAAGGAAACACACTCCCACACTTGCAAAACTCTCAAATTCAATAGACACTCGCATCAGAAAGCCTTACAGAAAGATACTCAAAAGAGAAATGAAAAGATACACAATTGGAATAGTAAAGATACGCAAACGATGTAAACATACACAATTGGAATAGTAAAGATACGCAAACGAGTTAAAGATACTGAGTTTGAAAGAAACACACTCCCACACTTGCAAAACTCTCAAATTCAATAGAAACTCGCATCAGAAAGCCTTACAAAAAGATACTCAAACGAGAAATGAAAAGATACACAATTGGAATAGTAAAGATACGCAAACGATGTAAACATACACAATTGGAATAGTAAAGATACGCAAACGAGTTAAAGATACTCAGTTTGAAAGAAACACACTCCCACACTTGCAAAACTCTCAAATTCAATAGAAACTCGCATCAGAAGCCTTACAGAAAGATACTCAAACGAGAAATGAAAAGATACACAATTGGAATTGTAAAGATACGCAAACGATGTAAAGATACTCAGTTTGAAAGAAACACACTCCCACACTTGCAAAACTCTCAAACACAATAGAAACACGCATCAGAAGCCTTACAGAAAGATACTCAAACGAGAAATGAAAAGATACACAATTGGAATAGTAAAGATACGCAAACGATGTAAAGATACACAATTGGAATAGTAAACATACGCAAACGATGTAAAGATACTGAGTTTGAAAGAAACACACTCCCACACTTGCAAAACTCTGAAATTCAATAGAAACTCGCATCAGAAAGCCTTACAGAAAGATACTCAAACGAGAAATGAAAAGATACACAATTGGAATACTAAAGATACGCAAACGATGTAAAGATACACAATTGGAATAGTAAAGATACGCAAACGATGTAAAGATACTGAGTTTGAAAGAAACACACTCCCACACTTGCAAAACTCTCAAATACAATAGAAACTCGCATCAGAAGCCTTACAGAAAGATACTCAAACGAGAAATGAAAAGATACACAATTGGAATAGTAAAGATACGCAAACGATGTAAAGATACACAATTGGAATAGTAAAGATACGCAAACGATGTAAAGATACTGAGTTTGAAAGAAACACACTCCCACACTTGCAAAACTCTCAAATACAATAGAAACTCGCATCAGAAGCCTTACAGAAAGATACTCAAACGAGAAATGAAAAGATACACAATTGGAATAGTAAAGATACGCAAACGATGTAAAGTTACACAATTGGAATAGTAAAGATACTGAGTTTGAAAGAAACACACTCCCACACTTGCAAAACTCTCAAATTCAATAGAAACTCGCATCAGAAAGCCTTACAAAAAGATACTCAAACGAGAAATGAAAAGATACACAATTGGAATAGTAAAGATACGCAAACGATGTAAACATACACAATTGGAATAGTAAAGATACGCAAACGAGTTAAAGATACTCAGTTTGAAAGAAACACACTCCCACACTTGCAAAACTCTCAAATTCAATAGAAACTCGCATCAGAAGCCTTACAGAAAGATACTCAAACGAGAAATGAAAAGATACACAATTGCAATAGTAAAGATACGCAAACGATGTAAAGATAGACAATTGGAATAGTAAAGATACGCAAACGATGTAAAGATACTGAGTTTGAAAGAAACACACTCCCACACTTGCAAAACTCTCAAATACAATAGAAACTCGCATCAGAAGCCTTACAGAAAGATACTCAAACGAGAAATGAAAAGATACACAATTGGAATAGTAAAGATACGCAAACGATGTAAAGATACACAATTGGAATAGTAAAGATACGCTAACGATGTAAAGATACTGAGTTTGAAAGAAACACACTCCCACACTTGCAAAACTCTCAAATTCAATAGAAACTCGCATCAGAAAGCCTTACAGAAAGATACTCAAACGAGAAATGAAAAGATACACAATTGGAATAGTAAAGATACGCAAACGATGTAAAGATACTGAGTTTGAAAGAAACACACTCCCACACTTGCAAAACTCTCAAATACAATAGAAACTCGCATCAGAAAGCCTTACAGAAAGTTACTCAAACGAGAAATGAAAAGATACACAATTGGAATAGTAAAGATACGCAAACAATGTAAAGATACTGAGTTTGAAAGAAACACACTCCCACACTTGCAAAACTCTCAAATTCAATAGAAACTCGCATCAGAAAGCCTTACAGAAAGATACTCAAACGAGAAATGAAAAGATACACAATTGGAATAGTAAAGATACGCAAACGATGTAAACATCCACAATTGGAATAGTAAAGATACGCAAACGTTGTAAAGATACTCAGTTTGAAAGAAATACACTCCCACACTTGCAAAACTCTCAAATACAATAGAAACTCGCATCAGAAGCCTTACAGAAAGATACTCAAACGAGAAATGAAAAGATACACAATTGGAATAGTAAAGATACGCAAACGATGTAAAGATACTCAGATTGAAAGAAACACACTCCCACACTTGCAAAACTCTCAAATGCAATAGAAACTCGCATCAGAAGCCTTAGAGAAAGATACTCAAACGAGAAATGAAAAGATACACAATTGGAATAGTAAAGATACGCAAACGATGTAAACATCCACAATTGGAATAGTAAAGATACGCAAACGATGTAAAGCTACTCAGTTTGAAAGAAACACACTCCCACACTTGCAAAACTCTCAAATTCAATAGAAACTCGCATCAGAAAGCCTTACAGAAAGATACTTAAACGAGAAATCAAAAGATACACAATTGGAATAGTAAAGATACGCAAACGATGTAAAGATACACAATTGGAATAGTAAAGATACGCAAACGATGTAAAGATACTGAGTTTGAAAGAAACACACTCCCACACTTGCAAAACTCTCAAATACAATAGATACTCGCATCAGAAGCCTTACAGAAAGATACTCAAACGAGAAATGAAAAGATACACAATTGGAATAGTAAAGATACGCAAACGATGTAAAGATACACAATTGGAATAGTAAAGATACGCAAACGATGTAAAGATACTCAGTTTGAAAGAAACACACTCCCACACTTGCAAAACTCTCAAATACAATAGAAACTCGCATCAGAAGCCTTACAGAAAGATACTCAAACGAGAAATGAAAAGATACACAATTGGAATAGTAAAGATACGCAAACGATGTAAAGTTACACAATTGGAATAGTACAGATACTGAGTTTGAAAGAAACACACTCCCACACTTGCAAAACTCTCAAATTCAATAGAAACTCGCATCAGAAAGCCTTACAAAAAGATACTCAAACGAGAAATGAAAAGATACACAATTGGAATAGTAAAGATACGCAAACGATGTAAACATACACAATTGGAATAGTAAAGATACGCAAACGAGTTAAAGATACTCAGTTTGAAAGAAACACACTCCCACACTTGCAAAACTCTCAAATTCAATAGAAACTCGCATCAGAAGCCTTACAGAAAGATACTCAAACGAGAAATGAAAAGATACACAATTGCAATAGTAAAGATACGCAAACGATGTAAAGATAGACAATTGGAATAGTAAAGATACGCAAACGATGTAAAGATACTGAGTTTGAAAGAAACACACTCCCACACTTGCAAAACTCTCAAATACAATAGAAACTCGCATCAGAAGCCTTACAGAAAGATACTCAAACGAGAAATGAAAAGATACACAATTGGAATAGTAAAGATACGCAAACGATGTAAAGATACACAATTGGAATAGTAAAGATACGCTAACGATGTAAAGATACTGAGTTTGAAAGAAACACACTCCCACACTTGCAAAACTCTCAAATTCAATAGAAACTCGCATCAGAAAGCCTTACAGAAAGATACTCAAACGAGAAATGAAAAGATACACAATTGGAATAGTAAAGATACGCAAACGATGTAAAGATACTGAGTTTGAAAGAAACACACTCCCACACTTGCAAAACTCTCAAATACAATAGAAACTCGCATCAGAAAGCCTTACAGAAAGTTACTCAAACGAGAAATGAAAAGATACACAATTGGAATAGTAAAGATACGCAAACAATGTAAAGATACTGAGTTTGAAAGAAACACACTCCCACACTTGCAAAACTCTCAAATTCAATAGAAACTCGCATCAGAAAGCCTTACAGAAAGATACTCAAACGAGAAATGAAAAGATACACAATTGGAATAGTAAAGATACGCAAACGATGTAAACATCCACAATTGGAATAGTAAAGATACGCAAACGTTGTAAAGATACTCAGTTTGAAAGAAATACACTCCCACACTTGCAAAACTCTCAAATACAATAGAAACTCGCATCAGAAGCCTTACAGAAAGATACTCAAACGAGAAATGAAAAGATACACAATTGGAATAGTAAAGATACGCAAACGATGTAAAGATACTCAGATTGAAAGAAACACACTCCCACACTTGCAAAACTCTCAAATGCAATAGAAACTCGCATCAGAAGCCTTAGAGAAAGATACTCAAACGAGAAATGAAAAGATACACAATTGGAATAGTAAAGATACGCAAACGATGTAAACATCCACAATTGGAATAGTAAAGATACGCAAACGATGTAAAGCTACTCAGTTTGAAAGAAACACACTCCCACACTTGCAAAACTCTCAAATTCAATAGAAACTCGCATCAGAAAGCCTTACAGAAAGATACTTAAACGAGAAATCAAAAGATACACAATTGGAATAGTAAAGATACGCAAACGATGTAAAGATACACAATTGGAATAGTAAAGATACGCAAACGATGTAAAGATACTCAGTTTGAAAGAAACACACTCCCACACTTGCAAAACTCTCAAATACAATAGATACTCGCATCAGAAGCCTTACAGAAAGATACTCAAACGAGAAATGAAAAGATACACAATTGGAATAGTAAAGATACGCAAACGATGTAAAGATACACAATTGGAATAGTAAAGATACGCAAACGATGTAAAGATACTCAGTTTGAAAGAAACACACTCCCACACTTGCAAAACTCTCAAATACAATAGAAACTCGCATCAGAAGCCTTACAGAAAGATACTCAAACGAGAAATGAAAAGATACACAATTGGAATAGTAAAGATACGCAAACGATGTAAAGATACTCAGTTTGAAAGAAACACACTCCCACACTTGCAAAACTCTCAAATACAATAGAAACTCGCATCAGAAGCCTTACAGAAAGATACTCAAACGAGAAATGAAAAGATACACAATTGGAATAGTAAAGATACGCAAACGATGTAAACATACACAATTGGAATAGTAAACATACGCAAACGATGTAAAGATACTGAGTTTGAAAGAAACACACTCCCACACTTGCAAAACTCTGAAATTCAATAGAAACTCGCATCAGAAAGCCTTACAGAAAGATACTCAAACGAGAAATGAAAAGATACACAATTGGAATACTAAAGAGACGCAAACGATGTAAAGATACACAATTGGAATAGTAAAGATACGCAAACGATGTAAAGATACTGAGTTTGAAAGAAACACACTCCCACACTTGCAAAACTCTCAAATACAATAGAAACTCGCATCAGAAGCCTTACAGAAAGATACTCAAACGAGAAATGAAAAGATACACAATTGGAATAGTAAAGATACGCAAACGATGTAAAGATACACAATTGGAATAGTAAAGATACGCAAACGATGTAAAGATACTGAGTTTGAAAGAAACACACTCCCACATTTGCAAAACTCTCAAATTCAATAGAAACTCGCATCAGAAAGCCTTACAGAAAGATACTCAAACGAGAAATGAAAAGATACACAATTGGAATAGTAAAGATACGCAAACGATGTAAAGATACACAATTGGAATAGTAAAGATACGCAAACGATGTAAAGATACTGAGTTTGAAAGAAACACACTCCCACACTTGCAAAACTCTCAAATACAATAGAAACTCGCATCAGAAGCCTTACAGAAAGATACTCAAACGAGAAATGAAAAGATACACAATTGGAATAGTAAAGATACGCAAACGATGTAAAGTTACACAATTGGAATAGTAAAGATACTGAGTTTGAAAGAAACACACTCCCACACTTGCAAAACTCTCAAATTCAATAGAAACTCGCATCAGAAAGCCTTACAAAAAGATACTCAAACGAGAAATGAAAAGATACACAATTGGAATAGTAAAGATACGCAAACGATGTAAAGATACACAATTGGAATAGTAAAGATACGCAAACGATGTAAAGATACTGAGTTTGAAAGAAACACACTCCCACACTTGCAAAACTCTCAAATACAATAGATACTCGCATCAGAAGCCTTACAGAAAGATACTCAAACGAGAAATGAAAAGATACACAATTGGAATAGTAAAGATACGCAAACGATGTAAAGATACACAATTGGAATAGTAAAGATACGCAAACGATGTAAAGATACTCAGTTTGAAAGAAACACACTCCCACACTTGCAAAACTCTCAAATACAATAGAAACTCCCATCAGAAGCCTTACAGAAAGATACTCAAACGAGAAATGAAAAGATACACAATTGGAATAGTAAAGATACGCAAACGATGTAAAGTTACACAATTGGAATAGTAAAGATACTGAGTTTGAAAGAAACACACTCCCACACTTGCAAAACTCTCAAATTCAATAGAAACTCGCATCAGAAAGCCTTACAAAAAGATACTCAAACGAGAAATGAAAAGATACACAATTGGAATAGTAAAGATACGCAAACGATGTAAACATACACAATTGGAATAGTAAAGATACGCAAACGAGTTAAAGATACTCAGTTTGAAAGAAACACACTCCCACACTTGCAAAACTCTCAAATTCAATAGAAACTCGCATCAGAAGCCTTACAGAAAGATACTCAAACGAGAAATGAAAAGATACACAATTGGAATAGTAAAGATACGCAAACGATGTAAAGATACACAATTGGAATAGTAAAGATACGCTAACGATGTAAAGATACTGAGTTTGAAAGAAACACACTCCCACACTTGCAAAACTCTCAAATTCAATAGAAACTCGCATCAGAAAGCCTTACAGAAAGATACTCAAACGAGAAATGAAAAGATACACAATTGGAATAGTAAAGATACGCAAACGATGTAAAGATACTGAGTTTGAAAGAAACACACTCCCACACTTGCAAAACTCTCAAATACAATAGAAACTCGCATCAGAAAGCCTTACAGAAAGATACTCAAACGAGAAATGAAAAGATACACGAGTGGAATAGTAAAGATACGCAAACGATGTAAAGATACTGAGTTTGAAAGAAACACACTCCCACACTTGCAAAACTCTCAAATTCAATAGAAACTCGCATCAGAAAGCCTTACAGAAAGATACTCAAACGAGAAATGAAAAGATACACATTTGGAATAGTAAAGATACGCAAACGATGTAAACATCCACAATTGGAATAGTAAAGATACGCAAACGTTGTAAAGATACTCAGTTTGAAAGAAACACACTCCCACACTTGCAAAACTCTCAAATACAATAGAAACTCGCATCAGAAGCCTTACAGAAAGATACTCAAACGAGAAATGAAAAGATACACAATTGGAATAGTAAAGATACGCAAACGATGTAAAGATACTCAGATTGAAAGAAACACACTCCCACACTTGCAAAACTCTCAAATGCAATAGAAACTCGCATCAGAAGCCTTAGAGAAAGATACTCAAACGAGAAATGAAAAGATACACAATTGGAATAGTAAAGATACGCAAACGATGTAAACATCCACAATTGGAATAGTAAAGATACGCAAACGATGTAAAGCTACTCAGTTTGAAAGAAACACACTCCCACACTTGCAAAACTCTCAAATTCAATAGAAACTCGCATCAGAAAGCCTTACAGAAAGATACTTAAACGAGAAATCAAAAGATACACAATTGGAATAGTAAAGATACGCAAACGATGTAAAGATACACAATTGGAATAGTAAAGATACGCAAACGATGTAAAGATACTCAGTTTGAAAGAAACACACTCCCACACTTGCAAAACTCTCAAATACAATAGATACTCGCATCAGAAGCCTTACAGAAAGATACTCAAACGAGAAATGAAAAGATACACAATTGGAATAGTAAAGATACGCAAACGATGTAAAGATACACAATTGGAATAGTAAAGATACGCAAACGATGTAAAGATACTCAGTTTGAAAGAAACACACTCCCACACTTGCAAAACTCTCAAATACAATAGAAACTCGCATCAGAAGCCTTACGGAAAGATACTCAAACGAGAAATGAAAAGATACACAATTGGAATAGTAAAGATACGCAAACGATGTAAAGATACACAATTGGAATAGTAAAGATACGCTAACGATGTAAAGATACTGAGTTTGAAAGAAACACACTCCCACACTTGCAAAACTCTCAAATTCAATAGAAACTCGCATCAGAAAGCCTTACAGAAAGATACTCAAACGAGAAATGAAAAGATACAGAATTGGAATAGTAAAGATACGCAAACGATGTAAACATCCACAATTGGAATAGTAAAGATACGCAAACGATGTAAAGATACTCAGTTTGAAAGAAACACACTCCCACACTTGCAAAACTCTCAAATACAATAGAAACTCGCATCAGAAGCCTTACAGAAAGATACTCAAACGAGAAATGAAAAGATACACAATTGGAATAGTAAAGATACGCAAACGATGTAAAGATACTCAGATTGAAAGAAACACACTCCCACACTTGCAAAACTCTCAAATGCAATAGAAACTCGCTTCAGAAGCCTTAGAGAAAGATACTCAAACGAGAAATGAAAAGATACACAATTGGAATAGTAAAGATACGCAAACGATGTAAACATCCACAATTGGAATAGTAAAGATACGCAAACGATGTAAAGCTACTCAGTTTGAAAGAAACACACTCCCACACTTGCAAAACTCTCAAATTCAATAGAAACTCGCATCAGAAAGCCTTACAGAAAGATACTTAAACGAGAAATGAAAAGATACACAATTGGAATAGTAAAGATACGCAAACGATGTAAAGATACACAATTGGAATAGTAAAGATACGCAAACGATGTAAAGATACTCAGTTTGAAAGAAACACACTCCCACACTTGCAAAACTCTCAAATACAATAGATACTCGCATCAGAAGCCTTACAGAAAGATACTCAAACGAGAAATGAAAAGATACACAATTGGAATAGTAAAGATACGCAAACGATGTAAAGATACACAATTGGAATAGTAAAGATACGCAAACGATGTAAAGATACTCAGTTTGAAAGAAACACACTCCCACACTTGCAAAACTCTCAAATACAATAGAAACTCGCATCAGAAGCCTTACAGAAAGATACTCAAACGAGAAATGAAAAGATACACAATTGGAATAGTAAAGATACGCAAACGATGTAAAGATACTCAGTTTGAAAGAAACACACTCCCACACTTGCAAAACTCTCAAATACAATAGAAACTCGCATCAGAAGCCTTACAGAAAGATACTCAAACGAGAAATGAAAAGATACACGAGTGGAATAGTAAAGATACGCAAACGATGTAAAGATACACAATTGGAATAGTAAACATACGCAAACGATGTAAAGATACTGAGTTTGAAAGAAACACACTCCCACACTTGCAAAACTCTGAAATTCAATAGAAACTCGCATCAGAAAGCCTTACAGAAAGATACTCAAACGAGAAATGAAAAGATACACAATTGGAATACTAAAGATACGCAAACGATGTAAAGATACACAATTGGAATAGTAAAGATACGCAAACGATGTAAAGATACTGAGTTTGAAAGAAACACACTCCCACACTTGCAAAACTCTCAAATACAATAGAAACTCGCATCAGAAGCCTTACAGAAAGATACTCAAACGAGAAATGAAAAGATACACAATTGGAATAGTAAAGATACGCAAACGATGTAAAGATACACAATTGGAATAGTAAAGATACGCAAACGATGTAAAGATACTGAGTTTGAAAGAAACACACTCCCACATTTGCAAAACTCTCAAATTCAATAGAAACTCGCATCAGAAAGCCTTACAGAAAGATACTCAAACGAGAAATGAAAAGATACACAATTGGAATAGTAAAGATACGCAAACGATGTAAAGATACACAATTGGAATAGTAAAGATACGCAAACGATGTAAAGATACTGAGTTTGAAAGAAACACACTCCCACACTTGCAAAACTCTCAAATACAATAGAAACTCGCATCAGAAGCCTTACAGAAAGATACTCAAACGAGAAATGAAAAGATACACAATTGGAATAGTAAAGATACGCAAACGATGTAAAGTTACACAATTGGAATAGTAAAGATACTGAGTTTGAAAGAAACACACTCCCACACTTGCAAAACTCTCAAATTCAATAGAAACTCGCATCAGAAAGCCTTACAAAAAGATACTCAAACGAGAAATGAAAAGATACACAATTGGAATAGTAAAGATACGCAAACGATGTAAACATACACAATTGGAATAGTAAAGATACGCAAACGAGTTAAAGATACTCAGTTTGAAAGAAACACACTCCCACACTTGCAAAACTCTCAAATTCAATAGAAACTCGCATCAGAAGCCTTACAGAAAGATACTCAAACGAGAAATGAAAAGATACACAATTGCAATAGTAAAGATACGCAAACGATGTAAAGATAGACAATTGGAATAGTAAAGATACGCTAACGATGTAAAGATACTGAGTTTGAAAGAAACACACTCCCACACTTGCAAAACTCTCAAATACAATAGAAACTCGCATCAGAAGCCTTACAGAAAGATACTCAAACGAGAAATGAAAAGATACACAATTGGAATAGTAAAGATACGCAAACGATGTAAAGATACACAATTGGAATAGTAAAGATACGCTAACGATGTAAAGATACTGAGTTTGAAAGAAACACACTCCCACACTTGCAAAACTCTCAAATTCAATAGAAACTCGCATCAGAAAGCCTTACAGAAAGATACTCAAACGAGAAATGAAAAGATACACAATTGGAATAGTAAAGATACGCAAACGATGTAAAGATACTGAGTTTGAAAGAAACACATTCCCACACTTGCAAAACTCTCAAATACAATAGAAACTCGCATCAGAAAGCCTTACAGAAAGTTACTCAAACGAGAAATGAAAAGATACACAATTGGAAAAGTAAAGATACGCAAACAATGTAAAGATACTGAGTTTGAAAGAAACACACTCCCACACTTGCAAAACTCTCAAATTCAATAGAAACTCGCATCAGAAAGCCTTACAGAAAGATACTCAAACGAGAAATGAAAAGATACACAATTGGAATAGTAAAGATACGCAAACGATGTAAACATCCACAATTGGAATAGTAAAGATACGCAAACGTTGTAAAGATACTCAGTTTGAAAGAAACACACTCCCACACTTGCAAAACTCTCAAATACAATAGAAACTCGCATCAGAAGCCTTACAGAAAGATACTCAAACGAGAAATGAAAAGATACACAATTGGAATAGTAAAGATACGCAAACGATGTAAAGATACTCAGTTTGAAAGAAACACACTCCCACACTTGCAAAACTCTCAAATACAATAGAAACTCGCATCAGAAGCCTTACAGAAAGATACTCAAACGAGAAATGAAAAGATACACAATTGGAATAGTAAAGATACGCAAACGATGTAAAGATACACAATTGGAATAGTAAAGATACGCAAACGATGTAAAGATACTCAGTTTGAAAGAAACACACTCCCACACTTGCAAAACTCTCAAATACAATAGAAACTCGCATCAGAAGCCTTACAGAAAGATACTCAAACGAGAAATGAAAAGATACACAATTGGAATAGTAAAGATACGCAAACGATGTAAAGATACACAATTGGAATAGTAAAGATACGCTAACGATGTAAAGATACTGAGTTTGAAAGAAACACACTCCCACACTTGCAAAACTCTCAAATTCAATAGAAACTCGCATCAGAAAGCCTTACAAAAAGATACTCAAACGAGAAATGAAAAGATACAGAATTGGAATAGTAAAGATACGCAAACGATGTAAAGATACTGAGTTTGAAAGAAACACACTCCCACACTTGCAAAACTCTCAAATACAATAGAAACTCGCATCAGAAAGCCTTACAGAAAGTTACTCAAACGAGAAATGAAAAGATACACAATTGGAATAGTAAAGATACGCAAACGATGTAAAGATACACAATTGGAATAGTAAAGATACGCAAACGATGTAAAGATACTGAGTTTGAAAGAAACACACTCCCACACTTGCAAAACTCTCAAATTCAATAGAAACTCGCATCAGAAGCCTTACAGAAAGATACTCAAACGAGAAATGAAAAGATACACAATTGGAACAGTAAAGATACGCAAACGATGTAAAGATACACAATTGGAATAGTAAAGATACGCAAACGATGTAAAGATACTGAGTTTGAAAGAAACACACTCCCACACTTGCAAAACTCTCAAATTCAATAGAAACTCGCATCAGAAAGCCTTACAGAAAGATACTCAAACGAGAAATGAAAAGATACACAATTGGAATAGTAAAGATACGCAAACGATGTAAACATCCACAATTGGAATAGTAAAGATACGCAAACGATGTAAAGATACTCAGTTTGAAAGAAACACACTCCCACACTTGCAAAACTCTCAAATACAATAGAAACTCGCATCAGAAGCCTTACAGAAAGATACTCAAATGAGAAATGAAAAGATACACAATTGGAATAGTAAAGATACGCAAACGATGTAAAGATACACAATTGGAATAGTAAAGATATGCAAACGATGTAAATGATCGGTTCGATTACTCGAGATCAATATTAACCTTGTAAGCATCGTTAGTAGTATAAAGCAAGAGGGTATCGTTCACAAACCGGGGATCCAACCAGGGTAAAGAATCACAAACATTTAACAACGAATTTATAAGAGTTTAAAAGATTTGAGATATATTTCGGTTCCAACAGAAAATAAACCTAAACTAATATATACATGTGATCAACCAACCAACACATAAGCAATTACCAAACAAATAACATAAGAACAAAGGTAACGAAATCTAATCTCAATTAAGTTCATGCCGTAAGGTTCATTATACATCCTAGAATCGGTTATGCAGTTAAGTTCCTCCCAAGGTTCCTAACTCAATGACACTTGAACACATTCGAACTCAGTCCCAACCTCATTCGAAATCTAACATACTTATCCTACCATGCAACTTCAAAGCCACGCATATTGAATTCATTAAGCATGTCACCTACTTAACCAACAATCATGCAATTCCAAAAATCACATAGAAAAGATAAACATATTCAAATGCACAAGTCTAACCGAACCTAGGCAATAATCGGTGAAGGTGACAAAGAACAAACAATTAATCAACTCCCAAGTATCAAAATCGTTTATAACTTTGGATTATTACACATGCGACGTCAACTTCCGGGTATCAATCACACACGTAAGTAAGAACACACCGAAAATCATTTAAATAAATAAACATAAACTCATTGCATAAAACCTAAAATCATTGAATTAAAATCGAAAACCTTAATTCATCATGTCATTCAAAAGTTACAAATATCTCATAGACAAGAATAAAAATATCTTTAACAAAACCTAAACATAAATCATCCAAGAACAAGAACATAAAAACCCGAAAACTAAACATGAAGATCATAGAGTTACACTTTATAATTCTCCTCCCAAGGTTCCTTACAGAGGTAGCACGAGATCTTCAAGAGTATGGTATCCTAGGCTCCCAAGCTTTGGACAGAAAATATGATGAAGGGTGGTGAATTCAGATTCTATGGTTCTTGGTGAATGAAAGTGTTTGGGCAGAGCTTTGGCAAGTCTTGTGAGCAAGGTTGATGATATTTATCTGTGGAAATGAGGTGCTATATATAGAGGAAGAAACCCAAGGGAGGATGGCCACAAAGTCAACAAAATTGAAACCAAATTGGTTGAGGTTTCCTAGATTCGGCAGATCTGACCTTTGTCCCTTGTTGTGGCCATAACTTTCTCTAGAAAATAGATATTGAGATGATTCCAACTGGTAATTTCAACTAGACTTCCGTGGCTTTTCATCCATGTATCATGCACTTTCTCAATCATTCTGAGCTGTCCATGGGAGCTCGTCAAAGTTGGATGACCTGCAGTGCCAGAATTCTGATTTCTATAAGGATTGCATATCTTTTGCATTAATTGCATATCTTCTTCCTCCTTTAATGCTGATTTCTTTTGCACAAATTTCTTCCTTTAAATTAGGGAGACAGCAAAAGTCTTAATTGTTGCAGCCATGTTTGATTTTTCTTAGCTCTCCTCATTAAATTTGCTGCATGTCTTCTTTGACTTTCTTGCCTCTTCTCATTTAATTTGCTGCATGCCTTCTTTGACATTCTTTGGTGCAGGGATTTATGGAGATTCTGATCATATTTGTGCTCTATATGCAGGACAAACAAGGTCCCAAGTTTCCCTCATAACCCTTGGATCAAAAGCAAATCAATGGCTGAGATAATTCCGCCGAACTCACCTGACCTCTGAGTAATGATTTGGTCATATCTCCCTGTAGGAATAAGATATTGATTTGATTCCAAATCCTACAGAAACTAGACTCAAAATCCTTTTTATCCATATAAGGTACATCTTCTAATACAATCGGAGCTATCCAGGGGAGCCCGTCGAAGTTGGACTACAAATCTTGACAGCATTTTCATTCTTGCATGGATTGGGCTTTTAAGTGTATATTCTTCTCTTTCCTTGTGGAACTAGGATTGCTTTCCTTCTCCAACATGGATTTGTATTTCCTAGTAAGAATAAGTATATTAGAAACAAAGAAATACGAAAGGATGAATCCTACTCGAACAAGGAATCATATCTCAACAAGGATTATTAACACTTAGCACGATTTCATCATCAATTTACTTATAATTGATATAAGCTCTACCTAGACACTTATTCATACAAAAGAAACTAAAACATACTAAATAAGAGGTAACAAAGAGTAAGAATAGGGCATAATCACATTAAGAACGTCACACTTTGTGCTCCTATCAGTAAAGATACTCAGTTAGAAAGAAACACACTCCCACACTTGCAAAACTCTCAAATACAATAGAAACTCGCATCAGAAGCCTTACAGAAAGATACTCAAACGAGAAATGAAAAGATACACAATTGGAATAGTAAAGATACGCAAACGATGTAAACATCCACAATTGGAATAGTAAAGATACGCAAACGATGTAAAGCTACTCAGTTTGAAAGAAACACACTCCCACACTTGCAAAACTCTCAAATTCAATAGAAACTCGCATCAGAAAGCCTTACAGAAAGATACTTAAACGAGAAATGAAAAGATACACAATTGGAATAGTAAAGATACGCAAACGATGTAAAGATACACAATTGGAATAGTAAAGATACGCAAACGATGTAAAGATACTCAGTTTGAAAGAAACACACTCCCACACTTGCAAAACTCTCAAATACAATAGATACTCGCATCAGAAGCCTTACAGAAAGATACTCAAACGAGAAATGAAAAGATACACAATTGGAATAGTAAAGATACGCAAACGATGTAAAGATACACAATTGCAATAGTAAAGATACGCAAACGATGTAAAGATACTCAGTTTGAAAGAAACACACTCCCACACTTGCAAAACTCTCAAATACAATAGAAACTCGCATCAGAAGCCTTACAGAAAGATACTCAAACGAGAAATGAAAAGATACACAATTGGAATAGTAAAGATACGCAAACGATGTAAAGATACACAATTGGAATAGTAAAGATACGCTAACGATGTAAAGATACTGAGTTTGAAATAAACACACTCCCACACTTGCAAAACTCTCAAATTCAATAGAAACTCGCATCAGAAAGCCTTACAGAAAGATACTCAAACGAGAAATGAAAAGATACACAATTGGAATAGTAAAGATACGCAAACGATGTAAACATCCACAATTGGAATAGTAAACATACGCAAACGATGTAAAGATACTCAGTTGGAAAGAAACACACTCCCACACTTGCAAAACTGTCAAATACAATAGAAACTCGCATCAGAAGCCTTACAGAAAGATACTCAAACGAGAAATGAAAAGATACACAATTGGAATAGTAAAGATACGCAAACGATGTAAAGAAACTCAGATTGAAAGAAACACACTACCACACTTGCAAAACTCTCAAATACAATAGAAACTCGCATCAGAAGCCTTACAGAAAGATACTCAAATGAGAAATGAAAAGATACACAATTGGAATAGTAAAGATACGCAAACGATGTAAAGATACACAATTGGAATAGTAAAGATACGCAAACGATGTAAAGATACTCAGTTTGAAAGAAACACACTCCCACACTTGCAAAACTCTCAAATACAATAGAAACTCGCATCAGAAGCCTTACGGAAAGATACTCAAACGAGAAATGAAAAGATACACAATTGGAATAGTAAAGATACGCAAACGATGTAAAGATACACAATTGGAATAGTAAAGATACGCTAACGATGTAAAGATACTGAGTTTGAAAGAAACACACTCCCACACTTGCAAAACTCTCAAATTCAATAGAAACTCGCATCAGAAAGCCTTACAGAAAGATACTCAAACGAGAAATGAAAAGATACAGAATTGGAATAGTAAAGATACGCAAACGATGTAAACATCCACAATTGGAATAGTAAAGATACGCAAACGATGTAAAGATACTCAGTTTGAAAGAAACACACTCCCACACTTGCAAAACTCTCAAATACAATAGAAACTCGCATCAGAAGCCTTACAGAAAGATACTCAAACGAGAAATGAAAAGATACACAATTGGAATAGTAAAGATACGCAAACGATGTAAAGATACTCAGATTGAAAGAAACACACTCCCACACTTGCAAAACTCTCAAATGCAATAGAAACTCGCATCAGAAGCCTTAGAGAAAGATACTCAAACGAGAAATGAAAAGATACACAATTGGAATAGTAAAGATACGCAAACGATGTAAACATCCACAATTGGAATAGTAAAGATACGCAAACGATGTAAAGCTACTCAGTTTGAAAGAAACACACTCCCACACTTGCAAAACTCTCAAATTCAATAGAAACTCGCATCAGAAAGCCTTACAGAAAGATACTTAAACGAGAAATGAAAAGATACACAATTGGAATAGTAAAGATACGCAAACGATGTAAAGATACACAATTGGAATAGTAAAGATACGCAAACGATGTAAAGATACTCAGTTTGAAAGAAACACACTCCCACACTTGCAAAACTCTCAAATACAATAGATACTCGCATCAGAAGCCTTACAGAAAGATACTCAAACGAGAAATGAAAAGATACACAATTGGAATAGTAAAGATACGCAAACGATGTAAAGATACACAATTGGAATAGTAAAGATACGCAAACGATGTAAAGATACTCAGTTTGAAAGAAACACACTCCCACACTTGCAAAACTCTCAAATACAATAGAAACTCGCATCAGAAGCCTTACAGAAAGATACTCAAACGAGAAATGAAAAGATACACAATTGGAATAGTAAAGATACGCAAACGATGTAAACATCCACAATTGGAATAGTAAAGATACGCAAACGATGTAAAGCTACTCAGTTTGAAAGAAACACACTCCCACACTTGCAAAACTCTCAAATTCAATAGAAACTCGCATCAGAAAGCCTTACAGAAAGATACTTAAACGAGAAATGAAAATATACACAATTGGAATAGTAAATATACGCAAACGATGTAAAGATACACAATTGGAATAGTAAAGATACGCAAACGATGTAAAGATACTCAGTTTGAAAGAAACACACTCCCACACTTGCAAAACTCTCAAATACAATAGATACTCGCATCAGAAGCCTTACAGAAAGATACTCAAACGAGAAATGAAAAGATACACAATTGGAATAGTAAAGATACGCAAACGATGTAAAGATACACAATTGGAATAGTAAAGATACGCAAACGATGTAAAGATACTCAGTTTGAAAGAAACACATTCCCACACTTGCAAAACTCTCAAATACAATAGAAACTCGCATCAGAAGCCTTACAGAAAGATACTCAAACGAGAAATGAAAAGATACACAATTGGAATAGTAAAGATACGCAAACGATGTAAAGATACACAATTGGAATAGTAAAGATACGCAAACGATGTAAAGATACTCAGTTTGAAAGAAACACACTCCCACACTTGCAAAACTCTCAAATACAATAGAAACTCGCATCAGAAGCCTTACAGAAAGATACTCAAACGAGAAATGAAAAGATACACAATTGGAATAGTAAAGATACGCAAACGATGTAAAGATACACAATTGGAATAGTAAAGATACGCTAACGATGTAAAGATACTGAGTTTGAAATAAACACACTCCCACACTTGCAAAACTCTCAAATTCAATAGAAACTCGCATCAGAAAGCCTTACAGAAAGATACTCAAACGAGAAATGAAAAGATACACAATTGGAATAGTAAAGATACGCAAACGATGTAAACATCCACAATTGGAATAGTAAAGATACGCAAACGATGTAAAGATACTCAGTTGGAAAGAAACACACTCCCACACTTGCAAAACTCTCAAATACAATAGAAACTCGCATCAGAAGCCTTACAGAAAGATACTTAAACGAGAAATGAAAAGATACACAATTGGAATAGTAAAGATACGCAAACGATGTAAAGATACTCAGATTTAAAGAAACACACTACCACACTTGCAAAACTCTCAAATACAATAGAAACTCGCATCAGAAGCCTTACAGAAAGATACTCAAACGAGAAATGAAAAGATACACAATTGGAATAGTAAAGATACGCAAACGATGTAAAGATACACAATTGGAATAGTAAAGATACGCTAACGATGTAAAGATACTGAGTTTGAAAGAAACACACTCCCACACTTGCAAAACTCTCAAATTCAATAGAAACTCGCATCAGAAAGCCTTACAGAAAGATACTCAAACGAGAAATGAAAAGATACAGAATTGGAATAGTAAAGATACGCAAACGATGTAAACATCCACAATTGGAATAGTAAAGATACGCAAACGATGTAAAGATACTCAGTTTGAAAGAAACACACTCCCACACTTGCAAAACTCTCAAATACAATAGAAACTCGCATCAGAAGCCTTACAGAAAGATACTCAAACGAGAAATGAAAAGATACACAATTGGAATAGTAAAGATACGCAAACGATGTAAACATCCACAATTGGAATAGTAAAGATACGCAAACGATGTAAAGATACTCAGTTTGAAAGAAACACACTCCCACACTTGCAAAACTCTCAAATACAATAGAAACTCGCATCAGAAGCCTTACAGAAAGATACTCAAACGAGAAATGAAAAGATACACAATTGGAATAGTAAAGATACGCAAACGATGTAAAGATACTCAGATTGAAAGAAACACACTCCCACACTTGCAAAACTCTCAAATACAATAGAAACTCGCATCAGAAGCCTTACAGAAAGATACTCAAACGAGAAATGAAAAGATACACAATTGGAATAGTAAAGATACGCAAACGATGTAAAGATACACAATTGGAATAGTAAAGATACGCAAACGATGTAAAGATACTCAGTTTGAAAGAAACACACTCCCACACTTGCAAAACTCTCAAATACAATAGAAACTCGCATCAGAAGCCTTACAGAAAGATACTCAAACGAGAAATGAAAAGATACACAATTGGAATAGTAAAGATACGCAAACGATGTAAAGATACACAATTGGAATAGTAAAGATACGCTAACGATGTAAAGATACTGAGTTTGAAATAAACACACTCCCACACTTGCAAAACTCTCAAATTCAATAGAAACTCGCATCAGAAAGCCTTACAGAAAGATACTCAAACGAGAAATGAAAAGATACACATTTGGAATAGTAAAGATACGCAAACGATGTAAAAATCCACAATTGGAATAGTAAAGATACGCAAACGATGTAAAGATACTCAGTTGGAAAGAAACACACTCCCACACTTGCAAAACTCTCAAATACAATAGAAACTCGCATCAGAAGCCTTACAGAAAGATACTCAAACGAGAAATGAAAAGATACACAATTGGAATAGTAAAGATACGCAAACGATGTAAAGATACTCAGATTGAAAGAAACACACTACCACACTTGCAAAACTCTCAAATACAATAGAAACTCGCATCAGAAGCCTTACAGAAAGATACTCAAACGAGAAATGAAAAGATACACAATTGGAATAGTAAAGATACGCAAACGATGTAAAGATACACAATTGGAATAGTAAAGATACGCAAACGATGTAAAGATACTCAGTTTGAAAGAAAAACACTCCCACACTTGCAAAACTCTCAAATACAATAGAAACTCGCATCAGAAGCCTTACAGAAAGATACTCAAACGAGAAATGAAAATATACACAATTGGAATAGTAAAGATACGCAAACGATGTAAAGATACACAATTGGAATAGTAAAGATACGCTAACGATGTAAAGATACTGAGTTTGAAAGAAACACACTCCCACACTTGCAAAACTCTCAAATTCAATAGAAACTCGCATCAGAAAGCCTTACAGAAAGATACTCAAACGAGAAATGAAAAGATACAGAATTGGAATAGTAAAGGTACGCAAACGATGTAAACATCCACAATTGGAATAGTAAAGATACGCAAACGATGTAAAGATACTCAGTTTGAAAGAAACACACTCCCACACTTGCAAAACTCTCAAATACAATAGAAACTCGCATCAGAAGCCTTACAGAAAGATACTCAAACGAGAAATGAAAAGATACACAATTGGAATAGTAAAGATACGCAAACGATGTAAAGATACTCAGATTGAAAGAAACACACTCCCACACTTGCAAAACTCTCAAATACAATAGAAACTCGCATCAGAAGCTCTACAGAAAGATACTCAAACGAGAAATGAAAAGATACACAATTGGAATAGTAAAGATACGCAAACGATGTAAAGATACACAATTGGAATAGTAAAGATACGCAAACGATGTAAAGATACTCAGTTTGAAAGAAACACACTCCCACACTTGCAAAACTCTCAAATACAATAGAAACTCGCATCAGAAGCCTTACAGAAAGATACTCAAACGAGAAATGAAAAGATACACAATTGGAATAGTAAGTTACGCAAACGATGTAAAGATACTCAGATTGAAAGAAATACACTCCCACACTTGCAAAACTCTCAAATACAATAGAAACTCGCATCAGAAGCCTTACAGAAAGATACTCAAACGAGAAATGAAAAGATACACAATTGGAATAGTAAAGATACGCAAACGATGTAAAGATACACAATTGGAATAGTAAAGATACGCAAACGATGTAAAGATACTCAGTTTGAAAGAAACACACTCCCACACTTGCAAAACTCTCAAATACAATAGAAACTCGCATCAGAAGCCTTACAGAAAGATACTCAAACGAGAAATGAAAAGATACACAATTGGAATAGTAAAGATACGCAAACGATGTAAAGATACACAATTGGAATAGTAAAGATACGCTAACGATGTAAAGATACTGAGTTTGAAAGAAACACACTCCCACACTTGCAAAACTCTCAAATTCAATAGAAACTCGCATCAGAAAGCCTTACAGAATGATATTCAAACGAGAAATGAAAAGATACACAATTGGAATAGTAAAGATACGCAAACGATGTAAACATCCACAATTGGAATAGTAAAGATACGCAAACGATGTAAAGATACTCAGTTTGAAAGAAACACACTCCCACACTTGCAAAACTCTCAAATATAATAGAAACTCGCATCAGAAGCCTTACAGAAAGATACTCAAACGAGAAATAAAAAGATACACAATTGGAATAGTAAAGATACGCAAACGATGTAAAGATACACAATTGGAATAGTAAAGATACGCTAACGATGTAAAGATACTGAGTTTGAAAGAAACACACTCCCACACTTGCAAAACTCTCAAATTCAATAGAAACTCGCATCAGAAGCCTTACAGAAAGATACTCAAACGACAAATGAAAAGATACACAATTGGAATAGTAAAGATACGCAAACGATGTAAAGATACACAATTGGAATAGTAAAGATACGCTAACGATGTAAAGATACTGAGTTTGAAAGAAACACACTCCCACACTTGCAAAACTCTCAAATACAATAGAAACTCGCATCAGAAGCCTTACAGAAAGATACTCAAACGAGAAATAAAAAGATACACAATTGGAATAGTAAAGATACGCAAACGATGTAAAGATACACAATTGGAATAGTAAAGATACGCTAACGATGTAAAGATACTGAGTTTGAAAGAAACACACTCCCACACTTGCAAAACTCTCAAATTCAATAGAAACTCGCATCAGAAGCCTTACAGAAAGATACTCAAACGACAAATGAAAAGATACACAATTGGAATAGTAAAGATACGCAAACGATGTAAAGATACACAATTGGAATAGTAAAGATACGCTAACGATGTAAAGATACTGAGTTTGAAAGAAACACACTCCCACACTTGCAAAACTCTCAAATTCAATAGAAACTCGCATCAGAAAGCCTTACAGAAAGATACTCAAACGACAAATGAAAAGATACACAATTCGAATAGTAAAGATACGCAAACGATGTAAAGATACACAATTGGAATAGTAAAGATACGCTAACGATGTAAAGATACTGAGTTTGAAAGAAACACACTCCCACACTTGCAAAACTCTCAAATACAATAGAAACTCGCATCAGAAGCCTTACAGAAAGATACTCAAACGAGAAATGAAAAGATACACAATTGGAATAGTAAAGATACGCAAACGATGTAAACATCCACAATTGGAATAGTAAAGATACGCTAACGATGTAAAGATACTGAGTTTGAAAGAAACACACTCCCACACTTGCAAAACTCTCAAATACAATAGAAACTCGCATCAGAAGCCTTACAGAAAGATACTCAAACGAGAAATTAAAAGATACACAATTGGAATAGTAAAGATACGCAAACGATGTAAACATCCACAATTGGAATAGTAAAGATACGCAAACGATGTAAAGATACTCAGTTTGAAAGAAACACACTCCCACACTTGCAAAACTCTCAAATACAATAGAAACTCGCATCAGAAGCCTTACAGAAAGATACTCAAACGAGAAATTAAAAGATACACAATTGGAATAGTAAAGATACGCAAACGATGTAAAGATACACAATTGGAATAGTAAAGATACGCTAACGATGTAAAGATACTGAGTTTGAAAGAAACACACTCCCACACTTGCAAAACTCTCAAATTCAATAGAAACTCGCATCAGAAGCCTTACAGAAAGATACTCAAACGACAAATGAAAAGATACACAATTGGAATAGTAAAGATACGCAAACGATGTAAAGATACACAATTGGAATAGTAAAGATACGCTAACGATGTAAAGATACTGAGTTTGAAAGAAACACACTCCCACACTTGCAAAACTCTCAAATTCAATAGAAACTCGCATCAGAAAGCCTTACAGAAAGATACTCAAACGAGAAATGAAAAGATACACAATTCGAATAGTAAAGATACGCAAACGATGTAAAGATACACAATTGGAATAGTAAAGATACGCTAACGATGTAAAGATACTGAGTTTGAAAGAAACACACTCCCACACTTGCAAAACTCTCAAATACAATAGAAACTCGCATCAGAAGCCTTACAGAAAGATACTCAAACGAGAAATGAAAAGATACACAATTGGAATAGTAAAGATACGCAAACGATGTAAACATCCACAATTGGAATAGTAAAGATACGCAAACGATGTAAAGATACTCAGTTTGAAAGAAACACACTCCCACACTTGCAAAACTCTCAAATACAATAGAAACTCGCATCAGAAGCTTTACAGAAAGATACTCAAACGAGAAATTAAAAGATACACAATTGGAATAGTAAAGATAAGCAAACGATGTAAACATCCACAATTGGAATAGTAAAGATACGCAAACGATGTAAAGATACTCAGTTTGAAAGAAACACACTCCCACACTTGCAAAACTCTCAAATATAATAGAAACTCGCATCAGAAGCCTTACAGAAAGATACTCAAACGAGAAATGAAAAGATACACAATTGGAATAGTAAAGATACGCAAACGATGTAAAGATACACAATTGGAATAGTAAAGATACGCTAACGATGTAAAGATACTGAGTTTGAAAGAAACACACTCCCACACTTGCAAAACTCTCAAATTCAATAGAAACTCGCATCAGAAGCCTTACAGAAAGATACTCAAACGAGAAATGAAAAGATACACAATTGGAATAGTAAAGATACGCAAACGATGTAAAGATACACAATTGGAATAGTAAAGATACGCTAACGATGTAAAGATACTCAGTTTGAAAGAAACACACTCCCACACTTGCAAAACTCTCAAATACAATAGAAACTCGCATCAGAAGCCTTACAGAAAGATACTCAAACGAGAAATGAAAAGATACACAATTGGAATAGTAAAGATACGCAAACGATGTAAAGATACACAATTGGAATAGTAAAGATACGCAAACGATGTAAAGATACTCAGTTTGAAAGAAACACACTCCCACACTTGCAAAACTCTCAAATACAATAGAAACTCGCATCAGAAGCCTTACAGAAAGATACTCAAACGAGAAATGAAAATATACACAATTGGAATAGTAAAGATACGCAAACGATGTAAAGATACACAATTGGAATAGTAAAGATACGCTAACGATGTAAAGATACTCAGTTTGAAAGAAACACACTCCCACACTTGCAAAACTCTCAAATTCAATAGAAACTCGCATCAGAAAGCCTTACAGAAAGATACTCAAACGAGAAATGAAAAGATACAGAATTGGAATAGTAAAGATACGCAAACGATGTAAACATCCACAATTGGAATAGTAAAGATACGCAAACGATGTAAAGATACTCAGTTTGAAAGAAACACACTCCCACACTTGCAAAACTCTCAAATACAATAGAAACTCGCATCAGAAGCCTTACAGAAAGATACTCAAACGAGAAATGAAAAGATACACAATTGGAATAGTAAAGATACGCAAACGATGTAAAGATACACAATTGGAATAGTAAAGATACGCAAACGATGTAAAGATACTCAGTTTGAAAGAAACACACTCCCACACTTGCAAAACTCTCAAATACAATAGAAACTCGCATCAGAAGCCTTACAGAAAGATACTCAAACGAGAAATGAAAATATACACAATTGGAATAGTAAAGATACGCAAACGATGTAAAGATACACAATTGGAATAGTAAAGATACGCTAACGATGTAAAGATACTGAGTTTGAAAGAAACACACTCCCACACTTGCAAAACTCTCAAATTCAATAGAAACTCGCATCAGAAAGCCTTACAGAAAGATACTCAAACGAGAAATGAAAAGATACAGAATTGGAATAGTAAAGATACGCAAACGATGTAAACATCCACAATTGGAATAGTAAAGATACGCAAACGATGTAAAGATACTCAGTTTGAAAGAAACACACTCCCACACTTGTAAAACTCTCAAATACAATAGAAACTCGCATCAGAAGCCTTACAGAAAGATACTCAAACGAGAAATGAAAAGATACACAATTGGAATAGTAAAGATACGCAAACGATGTAAAGATACTCAGATTGAAAGAAACACACTCCCACACTTGCAAAACTCTCAAATACAATAGAAACTCGCATCAGAAGCCTTACAGAAAGATACTCAAACGAGAAATGAAAAGATACACAATTGGAATAGTAAAGATACTCAGATTGAAAGAAACACACTCCCACACTTGCAAAACTCTCAAATACAATAGAAACTCGCATCAGAAGCCTTACAGAAAGATACTCAAACGAGAAATGAAAAGATACACAATTGGAATAGTAAATATACGCAAACGATGTAAAGATACACAATTGGAATAGTAAAGATACGCAAACGATGTAAAGATACTCAGTTTGAAAGAAACACACTCCCACACTTGTAAAACTCTCAAATACAATAGAAACTCGCATCAGAAGCCTTACAGAAAGATACTCAAACGAGAAATGAAAAGATACACAATTGGAATAGTAAAGATACGCAAACGATGTAAAGATACACAATTGGAATAGTAAAGATACGCTAACGATGTAAAGATACTGAGTTTGAAAGAAACACACTCCCACACTTGCAAAACTCTCAAATTCAATAGAAACTCGCATCAGAAGCCTTACAGAAAGATACTCAAACGAGAAATGAAAAGATACACAATTGGAATAGTAAAGATACGCAAACGATGTAAAGATACACAATTGGAATAGTAAAGATACGCTAACGATGTAAAGATACTGAGTTTGAAAGAAACACACTCCCACACTTGCAAAACTCTCAAATTCAATAGAAACTCGCATCAGAAAGCCTTACAGAAAGATACTCAAACGAGAAATGAAGAGATACACAATTCGAATAGTAAAGATACGCAAACGATGTAAACATCCACAATTGGAATAGTAAAGATACGCAAACGATGTAAAGATACTCAGTTTGAAAGAAACACACTCTCATACTTGCAAAACTCTCAAATACAATAGAAACTCGCATCAGAAGCCTTACAGAAAGATACTCAAACGAGAAATGAAAAGATACACAATTGGAATAGTAAAGATACGCAAACGATGTAAAGATACACAATTGGAATAGTAAAGATACGCAAACGATGTAAAGATACTCAGTTTGAAAGAAACACACTCCCACACTTGCAAAACTCTCAAATACAATAGAAACTCACATCAGAAGCCTTACAGAAAGATACTCAAACGAGAAATGAAAAGATACACAATTGGAATAGTAAAGATACGCAAACGATGTAAAGATACACAATTGGAATAGTAAAGATACGCTAACGATGTAAACATACTGAGTTTGAAAGAAACACACTCCCACACTTGCAAAACTCTCAAATTCAATAGAAACTCGCATCAGAAAGCCTTACAGAAAGATACTCAAACGAGAAATGAAAAGATACACAATTGGAATAGTAAAGATACGCAAACGATGTAAACATCCACAATTGGAATAGTAAAGATACGCAAACGATGTAAAGATACTCAGTTTGAAAGAAACACACTCTCACACTTGCAAAACTCTCAAATACAATAGAAACTCGCATCAGAAGCCTTACAGAAAGATACTCAAACGAGAAATAAAAAGATACACAATTGGAATAGTAAAGATACGCAAACGATGTAAAGATACACAATTGGAATAGTAAAGATACGCTAACGATGTAAAGATACTCAGTTTGAAAGAAACACACTCCCACACTTGCAAAACTCTCAAATACAATAGAAACTCGCATCAGAAGCCTTACAGAAAGATACTCAAACGAGAAATGAAAAGATACACAATTGGAATAGTAAAGATACGCAAACGATGTAAAGATACTCAGATTGAAAGAAACACACTCCCACACTTGCAAAACTCTCAAATACAATAGAAACTCGCATCAGAAGCCTTACAGAAAGATACTCAAACGAGAAATGAAAAGATACACAATTGGAATAGTAAAGATACGCAAACGATGTAAAGATACACAATTGGAATAGTAAAGATACGCAAACGATGTAAAGATACTCAGTTTGAAAGAAACACACTCCCACACTTGCAAAACTCTCAAATACAATAGAAACTCGCATCAGAAGCCTTACAGAAAGATACTCAAACGAGAAATGAAAAGATACACAATTGGAATAGTAAAGATACGCAAACGATGTAAAGATACACAATTGGAATAGTAAAGATACGCTAACGATGTAAAGATACTGAGTTTGAAAGAAACACACTCGCACACTTGCAAAACTCTCAAATTCAATAGAAACTCGCATCAGAAGCCCTACAGAAAGATACTCAAACGAGAAATGAAAAGATACACAATTGGAATAGTAAAGATACGCAAACGATGTAAAGATACACAATTGGAATAGTAAAGATACGCTAACGATGTAAAGATACTGAGTTTGAAAGAAACACACTCCCACACTTGCAAAACTCTCAAATTCAATAGAAACTCGCATCAGAAAGCCTTACAGAAAGATACTCAAACGAGAAATGAAAAGATACACAATTCGAATAGTAAAGATACGCAAACGATGTAAACATCCACAATTGGAATAGTAAAGATACGCAAACGATGTAAAGATACTCAGTTTGAAAGAAACACACTCTCATACTTGCAAAACTCTCAAATACAATAGAAACTCGCATCAGAAGCCTTACAGAAAGATACTCAAATGAGAAATGAAAAGATACACAATTGGAATAGTAAAGATACGCAAACGATGTAAAGATACACAATTGGAATAGTAAAGATACGCAAACGATGTAAAGATACTCAGTTTGAAAGAAACACACTCCCACACTTGCAAAACTCTCAAATACAATAGAAACTCACATCAGAAGCCTTACAGAAAGATACTCAAACGAGAAATGAAAAGATACACAATTGGAATAGTAAAGATACGCAAACGATGTAAAGATACACAATTGGAATAGTAAAGATACGCTAACGATGTAAACATACTGAGTTTGAAAGAAACACACTCCCACACTTGCAAAACTCTCAAATTCAATAGAAACTCGCATCAGAAAGCCTTACAGAAAGATACTCAAACGAGAAATGAAAAGATACACAATTGGAATAGTAAAGATACGCAAACGATGTAAACATCCACAATTGGAATAGTAAAGATACGCAAACGATGTAAAGATACTCAGTTTGAAAGAAACACACTCTCACACTTGCAAAACTCTCAAATACAATAGAAACTCGCATCAGAAGCCTTACAGAAAGATACTCAAACGAGAAATAAAAAGATACACAATTGGAATAGTAAAGATACGCAAACGATGTAAAGATACACAATTGGAATAGTAAAGATACGCTAACGATGTAAAGATACTCAGTTTGAAAGAAACACACTCCCACACTTGCAAAACTCTTAAATACAATAGAAACTCGCATCAGAAGCCTTACAGAAAGATACTCAAACGAGAAATGAAAAGATACACAATTGGAATAGTAAAGATACGCAAACGATGTAAAGATACTCAGATTGAAAGAAACACACTCCCACACTTGCAAAACTCTCAAATACAATAGAAACTCGCATCAGAAGCCTTACAGAAAGATACTCAAACGAGAAATGAAAAGATACACAATTGGAATAGTAAAGATACGCAAACGATGTAAAGATACACAATTGGAATAGTAAAGATACGCAAACGATGTAAAGATACTCAGTTTGAAAGAAACACACTCCCACACCTGCAAAACTCTCAAATACAATAGAAACTCGCATCAGAAGCCTTACAGAAAGATACTCAAACGAGAAATGAAAAGATACACAATTGGAATAGTAAAGATACGCAAACGATGTAAAGATACACAATTGGAATAGTAAAGATACGCTAACGATGTAAAGATACTGAGTTTGAAAGAAACACACTCCCACACTTGCAAAACTCTCAAATTCAATAGAAACTCGCATCAGAAGCCTTACAGAAAGATACTCAAACGAGAAATGAAAAGATACACAATTGGAATAGTAAAGATACGCAAACGATGTAAAGATACTCAGTTTGAAAGAAACACACTCCCACACTTGCAAAACTCTCAAATACAATAGAAACTCGCATCAGAAGCCTTACAGAAAGATACTCAAACGAGAAATGAAAATATACACAATTGGAATAGTAAAGATACGCAAACGATGTAAAGATACACAATTGGAATAGTAAAGATACGCTAACGATGTAAAGATACTGAGTTTGAAAGAAACAAACTCCCACACTTGCAAAACTCTCAAATTCAATAGAAACTCGCATCAGAAACCCTTACAGAAAGATACTCAAACGAGAAATGAAAAGATACAGAATTGGAATAGTAAAGATACGCAAACGATGTAAACATCCACAATTGGAATAGTAAAGATACGCAAACGATGTAAAGATACTCAGTTTGAAAGAAACACACTCCCACACTTGCAAAACTCTCAAATACAATAGAAACTCGCATCAGAAGCCTTACAGAAAGATACTCAAACGAGAAATGAAAAGATACACAATTGGAATAGTAAAGATACGCAAACGATGTAAAGATACTCAGATTGAAAGAAACACACTCCCACACTTGCAAAACTCTCAAATACAATAGAAACTCGCATCAGAAGCCTTACAGAAAGATACTCAAACGAGAAATGAAAAGATACACAATTGGAATAGTAAAGATACGCAAACGATGTAAAGATAAACAATTGGAATAGTAAAGGTACGCAAACGATGTAAAGATACTCAGTTTGAAAGAAACACACTCCCACACTTGCAAAACTCTCAAATACAATAGAAACTCGCATCAGAAGCCTTACAGAAAGATACTCAAACGAGAAATGAAAAGATACACAATTGGAATAGTAAAGATACGCAAACGATGTAAAGATACACAATTGGAATAGTAAAGATACGCTAACGATGTAAAGATACTGAGTTTGAAAGAAACACACTCCCACACTTGCAAAACTCTCAAATTCAATAGAAACTCGCATCAGAAGCCTTACAGAAAGATACTCAAACGAGAAATGAAAAGATACACAATTGGAATAGTAAAGATACGCAAACGATGTAAAGATACACAATTGGAATAGTAAAGATACGCTAACGATGTAAAGATACTCAGTTTGAAAGAAACACACTCCCACACTTGCAAAACTCTCAAATACAATAGAAACTAGCATCAGAAGCCTTACAGAAAGATACTCAAACGAGAAATGAAAAGATACACAATTGGAATAGTAAAGATACGCAAACGATGTAAACATCCACAATTGGAATAGTAAAGATACGCAAACGATGTAAAGCTACTCAGTTTGAAAGAAACACACTCCCACACTTGCAAAACTCTCAAATTCAATAGAAACTCGCATCAGAAAGCCTTACAGAAAGATACTTAAACGAGAAATGAAAATATACACAATTGGAATAGTAAAGATACGCAAACGATGTAAAGATACACAATTGGAATAGTAAAGATACGCAAACGATGTAAAGATACTCAGTTTGAAAGAAACACACTCCCACACTTGCAAAACTCTCAAATACAATAGAAACTCGCATCAGAAACCTTACAGAAAGATACTCAAACGAGAAATGAAAAGATACACAATTGGAATAGTAAAGATACGCAAACGATGTAAAGATACACAATTGGAATAGTAAAGATACGCTAACGATGTAAAGATACTGAGTTTGAAAGAAACACACTCTCACACTTGCAAAACTCTCAAATACAATAGAAACTCGCATCAGAAGCCTTACAGAAAGATACTCAAACGAGAAATGAAAAGATACACAATTGGAATAGTAAAGATACGCAAACGATGTAAAGATACTCAGATAGAAAGAAACACACTCCCACACTTGCAAAACTCTCAAATACAATAGAAACTCGCATCAGAAGCCTTACAGAAAGATACTCAAACGAGAAATGAAAAGATACACAATTGGAATAGTAAAGATACGCAAACGATGTAAAGATACACAATTGGAATAGTAAAGATACGCTAACGATGTAAAGATACTGAGTTTGAAAGAAACACACTCCCACACTTGCAAAACTCTCAAATTCAATAGAAACTGGCATCAGAAAGCCTTACAGAATGATACTCAAACGAGAAATGAAAAGATACACAATTGGAATAGTAAAGATACGCAAACGATGTAAACATCCACAATTGGAATAGTAAAGATACGCAAACGGTGTAAAGATACTCAGTTTGAAAGAAACACACTCCCACACTTGCAAAACTCTCAAATATAATAGAAACTCGCATCAGAAGCCTTACAGAAAGATACTCAAACGAGAAATAAAAAGATACACAATTGGAATAGTAAAGATACGCAAACGTTGTAAAGATACACAATTGGAATAGTAAAGATACGCTAACGATGTAAAGATACTGAGTTTGAAAGAAACACACTCCCACACTTGCAAAACTCTCAAATTCAATAGAAACTCGCATCAGAAGCCTTACAGAAAGATACTCAAACGAGAAATGAAAAGATACACAATTGGAATAGTAAAGATACGCAAACGATGTAAAGATACACAATTGGAATAGTAAAGATACGCTAACGATGTAAAGATACTGAGTTTGAAAGAAACACACTCCCACACTTGCAAAACTCTCAAATTCAATAGAAACTCGCATCAGAAAGCCTTACAGAAAGATACTCAAACGAGAAATGAAGAGATACACAATTGGAATAGTAAAGATACGCAAACGATGTAAACATCCACAATTGGAATAGTAAAGATACGCAAACGATGTAAAGATACTCAGTTTGAAAGAAACACACTCTCACACTTGCAAAACTCTCAAATACAATAGAAACTCGCATCAGAAGCCTTACAGAAAGATACTCAAACGAGAAATAAAAAGATACACAATTGGAATAGTAAAGATACGCAAACGATGTAAAGATACACAATTGGAATAGTAAAGATACGCTAACGATGTAAAGATACTGAGTTTGAAAGAAACACACTCCCACACTTGCAAAACTCTCAAATTCAATAGAAACTCGCATCAGAATCCTTACAGAAAGATACTCAAACGAGAAATGAAAAGATACACAATTGGAATAGTAAAGATACGCAAACGATGTAAAGATACACAATTGGAATAGTAAAGATACGCTAACGATGTAAAGATACTGAGTTTGAAAGAAACACACTCCCACACTTGCAAAACTCTCAAATTCAATAGAAACTCGCATCAGAAAGCCTTACAGAATGATACTCAAACGAGAAATGAAAAGATACACAATTGGAATAGTAAAGATACGCAAACGATGTAAACATCCACAATTGGAATAGTAAAGATACGCAAACGATGTAAAGATACTCAGTTTGAAAGAAACACACTCCCACACTTGCAAAACTCTCAAATATAATAGAAACTCGCATCAGAAGCCTTACAGAAAGATACTCAAACGAGAAATAAAAAGATACACAATTGGAATAGTAAAGATACGCAAACGTTGTAAAGATACACAATTGGAATAGTAAAGATACGCTAACGATGTAAAGATACTGAGTTTGAAAGAAACACACTCCCACACTTGCAAAACTCTCAAATTCAATAGAAACTTGCATCAGAAGGCCTTACAGAAAGATACTCAAACGAGAAATGAAAAGATACACAATTGGAATAGTAAAGATACGCAAACGATGTAAACATCCACAATTGGAATAGTAAAGATACGCAAACGATGTAAAGATACTCAGTTTGAAAGAAACACACTCTCACACTTGCAAAACTCTCAAATACAATAGAAACTCGCATCAGAAGCCTTACAGAGAGATACTCAAACGAGAAATAAAAAGATACACAATTGGAATAGTAAAGATACGCAAACGATGTAAAGATACACAATTGGAATAGTAAAGATACGCTAACGATGTAAAGATACTGAGTTTGAAAGAAACACACTCCCACACTTGCAAAACTCTCAAATTCAATAGAAACTCGCATCAGAATCCTTACAGAAAGATACTCAAACGAGAAATGAAAAGATACACAATTGGAATAGTAAAGATACGCAAACGATGTAAAGATACACAATTGGAATAGTAAAGATACGCTAACGATGTAAAGATACTGAGTTTGAAAGAAACAAACTCTCACACTTGCAAAACTCTCAAATACAATAGAAACTCGCATCAGAAGCCTTACAGAAAGATACTCAAACGAGAAATGAAAAGATACACAATTGGAATAGTAAAGATACGCAAACGATGTAAAGATACTCAGATAGAAAGAAACACACTCCCACACTTGCAAAACTCTTAAATACAATAGAAACTCGCATCAGAAGCCTTACAGAAAGATACTCAAACGAGAAATGAAAAGATACACAATTGGAATAGTAAAGATACGCAAACGATGTAAAGATACTGAGTTTGAAAGAAACACACTCCCACACTTGCAAAACTCTCAAATACAATAGAAACTCGCATCAGAAGCCTTACAGAAAGATACTCAAACGAGAAATGAAAAGATACACAATTGGAATAGTAAAGATACGCAAACGATGTAAAGATACACAATTGGAATAGTAAAGATACGCTAACGATGTAAAGATACTTAGTTTGAAAGAAACACACTCCCACACTTGCAAAACTCTCAAATACAATAGAAACTCGCATCAGAAGCCTTACAGAAAGATACTCAAACGAGAAATGAAAAGATACACAATTGGAATAGTAAAGATACGCAAACGATGTAAAGATACACAATTGGAATAGTAAAGATACGCTAACGATGTAAAGATACTGAGTTTGAAAGAAACACACTCCCACACTTGCAAAACTCTCAAATTCAATAGAAACTCGCATCAGAAAGCCTTACAGAATGATACTCAAACGAGAAATGAAAAGATACACAATTGGAATAGTAAAGATACGCAAACGATGTAAACATCCACAATTGGAATAGTAAAGATACGCAAACGATGTAAAGATACTCAGTTTGAAAGAAACACACTCCCACACTTGCAAAACTCTCAAATATAATAGAAACTCGCATCAGAAGCCTTACAGAAAGATACTCAAACGAGAAATAAAAAGATACACAATTGGAATAGTAAAGATACGCAAACGTTGTAAAGATACACAATTGGAATAGTAAAGATACGCTAACGATGTAAAGATACTGAGTTTGAAAGAAACACACTCCCACACTTGCAAAACTCTCAAATTCAATAGAAACTCGCATCAGAAGCCTTACAGAAAGATACTCAAACGAGAAATGAAAAGATACACAATTGGAATAGTAAAGATACGCAAACGATGTAAAGATACACAATTGGAATAGTAAAGATACGCTAACGATGTAAAGATACTGAGTTTGAAAGAAACACACTCCCACACTTGCAAAACTCTCAAATTCAATAGAAACTCGCATCAGAAAGCCTTACAGAAAGATACTCAAACGAGAAATGAAAAGATACACAATTGGAATAGTAAAGATACGCAAACGATGTAAACATCCACAATTGGAATAGTAAAGATACGCAAACGATGTAAAGATACTCAGTTTGAAAGAAACACACTCTCACACTTGCAAAACTCTCAAATACAATAGAAACTCGCATCAGAAGCCTTACAGAAAGATACTCAAACGAGAAATAAAAAGATACACAATTGGAATAGTAAAGATACGCAAACGATGTAAAGATACACAATTGGAATAGTAAAGATACGCTAACGATGTAAAGATACTGAGTTTGAAAGAAACACACTCCCACACTTGCAAAACTCTCAAATTCAATAGAAACTCGCATCAGAATCCTTACAGAAAGATACTCAAACGAGAAATGAAAAGATACACAATTGGAATAGTAAAGATACGCAAACGATGTAAAGATACACAATTGGAATAGTAAAGATACGCTAACGATGTAAAGATACTGAGTTTGAAAGAAACAAACTCTCACACTTGCAAAACTCTCAAATTCAATAGAAACTCGCATCAGAAGCCTTACAGAAAGATACTCAAACGAGAAATGAAAAGATACACAATTGGAATAGTAAAGATACAGAAACGATGTAAAGATACTCAGATAGAAAGAAACACACTCCCACACTTGCAAAACTCTCAAATACAATAGAAACTCGCATCAGAAGCCTTACAGAAAGATACTCAAACGAGAAATGAAAAGATACACAATTGGAATAGTAAAGATACGCAAACGATGTAAAGATACACAATTGGAATAGTAAAGATACGCAAACGATGTAAAGATACTCAGTTTGAAAGAAACACACTCCCACACTTGCAAAACTCTCAAATACAATAGAAACTCGCATCAGAAGCCTTACAGAAAGATACTCAAACGAGAAATGAAAAGATACACAATTGGAATAGTAAAGATACGCAAACGATGTAAAGATACACAATTGGAATAGTAAAGATACGCTAACGATGTAAACATACTGAGTTTGAAAGAAACACACTCCCACACTTGCAAAACTCTCAAATTCAATAGAAACTCGCATCAGAAAGCCTTACAGAAAGATACTCAAACGAGAAATGAAAAGATACACAATTGGAATAGTAAAGATACGCAAACGATGTAAACATCCACAATTGGAATAGTAAAGATACGCAAACGATGTAAAGATACTCAGTTTGAAAGAAACACACTCCCACACTTGCAAAACTCTCAAATACAATAGAAACTCGCATCAGAAGCCTTACAGAAAGATACTCAAACGAGAAATGAAAAGATACACAATTGGAATAGTAAAGATACGCAAACGATGTAAAGATACTCAGATTGAAAGAAACACACTCCCACACTTGCAAAACTCTCAAATACAATAGAAACTCGCATCAGAAGCCTTACACAAAGATACTCAAACGAGAAATGAAAAGATACACAATTGGAATAGTAAAGATACGCAAACGATGTAAAGATACTCAGTTTGAAAGAAACACACTCCCACACTTGCAAAACTCTCAAATACAATAGAAACTCGCATCAGAAGCCTTACACAAAGATACTCAAACGAGAAATGAAAAGATACACAATTGGAATAGTAAAGATACGCAAACGATGTAAAGATACAGAATTGGAATAGTAAAGATACGCAAACGATGTAAAGATACTCAGTTTGAAAGAAACACACTCCCACACTTGCAAAACTCTCAAATACAATAGAAACTCGCATCAGAAGCCTTACACAAAGATACTCAAACGAGAAATGAAAAGATACACAATTGGAATAGTAAAGATACGCAAACGATGTAAAGATACACAATTGGAATAGTAAAGATACGCAAACGATGTAAAGATACTCAGTTTGAAAGAAACACACTCCCACAATTGCAAAACTCTCAAATACAATAGAAACTCGCATCAGAAGCCCTACAGAAAGATACTCAAACGAGAAATGAAAAGATACACAATTGGAATAGTAAAGATACGCAAACGATGTAAAGATACAGAATTGGAATAGTAAAGATACGCAAACGATGTAAAGATACTCAGTTTGAAAGAAACACACTCCCACACTTGCAAAACTCTCAAATACAATAGAAACTCGCATCAGAAGCCTTACACAAAGATACTCAAACGAGAAATGAAAAGATACACAATTGGAATAGTAAAGATACGCAAACGTTGTAAAGATACACAATTGGAATAGTAAAGATACGCTAACGATGTAAAGATACTGAGTTTGAAAGAAACACACTCCCACACTTGCAAAACTCTCAAATTCAATAGAAACTCGCATCAGAAGCCTTACAGAAAGATACTCAAACGAGAAATGAAAAGATACACAATTGGAATAGTAAAGATACGCAAACGATGTAAAGATACACAATTGGAATAGTAAAGATACGCTAACGATGTAAAGATACTGAGTTTGAAAGAAACACACTCCCACACTTGCAAAACTCTCAAATTCAATAGAAACTCGCATCAGAAAGCCTTACAGAAAGATACTCAAACGAGAAATGAAAAGATACACAATTGGAATAGTAAAGATACGCAAACGATGTAAACATCCACAATTGGAATAGTAAAGATACGCAAACGATGTAAAGATACTCAGTTTGAAGGAAACACACTCTCACACTTGCAAAACTCTCAAATACAATAGAAACTCGCATCAGAAGCCTTACAGAAAGATACTCAAACGAGAAATAAAAAGATACACAATTGGAATAGTAAAGATACGCAAACGATGTAAAGATACACAATTGGAATAGTAAAGATACGCTAACGATGTAAAGATACTGAGTTTGAAAGAAACACACTCCCACACTTGCAAAACTCTCAAATTCAATAGAAACTCGCATCAGAATCCTTACAGAAAGATACTCAAACGAGAAATGAAAAGATACACAATTGGAATAGTAAAGATACGCAAACGATGTAAAGATACACAATTGGAATAGTAAAGATACGCTAACGATGTAAAGATACTGAGTTTGAAAGAAACAAACTCTCACACTTGCAAAACTCTCAAATTCAATAGAAACTCGCATCAGAAGCCTTACAGAAAGATACTCAAACGAGAAATGAAAAGATACACAATTGGAATAGTAAAGATACAGAAACGATGTAAAGATACTCAGATAGAAAGAAACACACTCCCACACTTGCAAAACTCTCAAATACAATAGAAACTCGCATCAGAAGCCTTACAGAAAGATACTCAAACGAGAAATGAAAAGATACACAATTGGAATAGTAAAGATACGCAAACGATGTAAAGATACACAATTGGAATAGTAAAGATACGCAAACGATGTAAAGATACTCAGTTTGAAAGAAACACACTCCCACACTTGCAAAACTCTCAAATACAATAGAAACTCGCATCAGAAGCCTTACAGAAAGATACTCAAACGAGAAATGAAAAGATACACAATTGGAATAGTAAAGATACGCAAACGATGTAAAGATACACAATTGGAATAGTAAAGATACGCTAACGATGTAAACATACTGAGTTTGAAAGAAACACACTCCCACACTTGCAAAACTCTCAAATTCAATAGAAACTCGCATCAGAAAGCCTTACAGAAAGATACTCAAACGAGAAATGAAAAGATACACAATTGGAATAGTAAAGATACGCAAACGATGTAAACATCCACAATTGGAATAGTAAAGATACGCAAACGATGTAAAGATACTCAGTTTGAAAGAAACACACTCCCACACTTGCAAAACTCTCAAATACAATAGAAACTCGCATCAGAAGCCTTACAGAAAGATACTCAAACGAGAAATGAAAAGATACACAATTGGAATAGTAAAGATACGCAAACGATGTAAAGATACTCAGATTGAAAGAAACACACTCCCACACTTGCAAAACTCTCAAATACAATAGAAACTCGCATCAGAAGCCTTACACAAAGATACTCAAACGAGAAATGAAAAGATACACAATTGGAATAGTAAAGATACGCAAACGATGTAAAGATACTCAGTTTGAAAGAAACACACTCCCACACTTGCAAAACTCTCAAATACAATAGAAACTCGCATCAGAAGCCTTACACAAAGATACTCAAACGAGAAATGAAAAGATACACAATTGGAATAGTAAAGATACGCAAACGATGTAAAGATACAGAATTGGAATAGTAAAGATACGCAAACGATGTAAAGATACTCAGTTTGAAAGAAACACACTCCCACACTTGCAAAACTCTCAAATACAATAGAAACTCGCATCAGAAGCCTTACACAAAGATACTCAAACGAGAAATGAAAAGATACACAATTGGAATAGTAAAGATACGCAAACGATGTAAAGATACACAATTGGAATAGTAAAGATACGCAAACGATGTAAAGATACTCAGTTTGAAAGAAACACACTCCCACAATTGCAAAACTCTCAAATACAATAGAAACTCGCATCAGAAGCCCTACAGAAAGATACTCAAACGAGAAATGAAAAGATACACAATTGGAATAGTAAAGATACGCAAACGATGTAAAGATACAGAATTGGAATAGTAAAGATACGCAAACGATGTAAAGATACTCAGTTTGAAAGAAACACACTCCCACACTTGCAAAACTCTCAAATACAATAGAAACTCGCATCAGAAGCCTTACACAAAGATACTCAAACGAGAAATGAAAAGATACACAATTGGAATAGTAAAGATACGCAAACGATGTAAAGATACTCAGTTTGAAAGAAACACACTCCCACACTTGCAAAACTCTCAAATACAATAGAAACTCGCATCAGAAGCCTTACACAAAGATACTCAAACGAGAAATGAAAAGATACACAATTGGAATAGTAAAGATACGCAAACGATGTAAAGATACACAATTGGAATAGTAAAGATACGCAAACGATGTAAAGATACTCAGTTTGAAAGAAACACACTCCCACAATTGCAAAACTCTCAAATACAATAGAAACTCGCATCAGAAGCCCTACAGAAAGATACTCAAACGAGAAATGAAAAGATACACAATTGGAATAGTAAAGATACGCAAACGATGTAAAGATACACAATTAGAATAGTAAAGATACACACACGATGTAAAGATACTAAGTTTGAAGGAAACACACTCCCACACTTGCAAAACTCTCAAATTCAATAGAAACTCGCATCAGAAAGCCTTATAGAAAGATACTCAAAAGAGAAATGAAAAGATACACAATTGGAATAGTAAAGATACGCAAACGATGTAAAGATACACAATTGGAATAGTAAAGATACGCTAACGATGTAAAGATACTGAGTTTGAAAGAAACACACTCCCACACTTGCAAAACTCTCAAATACAATAGAAACTCGCATCAGAAGCCTTACAGAAAGATACTCAAACGAGATATGAAAAGATACACAATTGGAATAGTAAAGATACGCAAACTATGTAAAGATACTCAGTTTGAAAGAAACACACTCCCACACTTGCAAAACTCTCAAATACAATAGAAACTCGCATCAGAAGCCTTACAGAAAGATACTCAAACGAGATATGAAAAGATACACAATTGGAATAGTAAAGATACGCAAACGATGTAAAGATACACAATTGGAATAGTAAAGATACGCAAACGATGTAAAGATACTCAGTTTGAAAGAAACACACTCCCACACTTGCAAAACTCTCAAATACAATAGAAACTCGCATCAGAAGCCTTACAGAAAGATACTCAAACGAGATATGAAAAGATACACAATTGGAATAGTAAAGATACGCAAACGATGTAAAGATACACAATTGGAATAGTAAAGATATGCAAACGATGTAAAGATACTCAGTTTGAAAGAAACACACTCCCACACTTGCAAAACTCTCAAATTCAATAGAAACTCGCATCAGAAGCCTTACAGAAAGATACTCAAACGAGAAATGAAAAGATACACAATTGGAATAGTAAAGATACGCAAACGATGTAAAGATACACAATTGGAATAGTAAAGATACGCTAACGATGTAAAGATACTGAGTTTGAAAGAAACACACTCCCACACTTGCAAAACTCTCAAATTCAATAGAAACTCGCATCAGAAAGCCTTACAGAAAGATACTCAAACGAGAAATGAAAAGATACACAATTGGAATAGTAAAGATACGCAAACGATGTAAACATCCACAATTGGAATAGTAAAGATACGCAAACGATGTAAAGATACTCAGTTTGAAAGAAACACACTCCCACAATTGCAAAACTCTCAAATACAATAGAAACTCGCATCAGAAGCCCTACAGAAAGATACTCAAACGAGAAATGAAAAGATACACAATTGGAATAGTAAAGATACGCAAACGATGTAAAGATACAGAATTGGAATAGTAAAGATACGCAAACGATGTAAAGATACTCAGTTTGAAAGAAACACACTCCCACACTTGCAAAACTCTCAAATACAATAGAAACTCGCATCAGAAGCCTTACACAAAGATACTCAAACGAGAAATGAAAAGATACACAATTGGAATAGTAAAGATACGCAAACGATGTAAAGATACTCAGTTTGAAAGAAACACACTCCCACACTTGCAAAACTCTCAAATACAATAGAAACTCGCATCAGAAGCCTTACACAAAGATACTCAAACGAGAAATGAAAAGATACACAATTGGAATAGTAAAGATACGCAAACGATGTAAAGATACACAATTGGAATAGTAAAGATACGCAAACGATGTAAAGATACTCAGTTTGAAAGAAACACACTCCCACAATTGCAAAACTCTCAAATACAATAGAAACTCGCATCAGAAGCCCTATAGAAAGATACTCAAACGAGAAATGAAAAGATACACAATTGGAATAGTAAAGATACGCAAACGATGTAAAGATACACAATTGGAATAGTAAAGATACACACACGATGTAAAGATACTAAGTTTGAAGGAAACACACTCCCACACTTGCAAAACTCTCAAATTCAATAGAAACTCGCATCAGAAAGCCTTATAGAAAGATACTCAAAAGAGAAATGAAAAGATACACAATTGGAATAGTAAAGATACGCAAACGATGTAAAGATACACAATTGGAATAGTAAAGATACGCTAACGATGTAAAGATACTGAGTTTGAAAGAAACACACTCCCACACTTGCAAAACTCTCAAATACAATAGAAACTCGCATCAGAAGCCTTACAGAAAGATACTCAAACGAGATATGAAAAGATACACAATTGGAATAGTAAAGATACGCAAACTATGTAAAGATACTCAGTTTGAAAGAAACACACTCCCACACTTGCAAAACTCTCAAATACAATAGAAACTCGCATCAGAAGCCTTACAGAAAGATACTCAAACGAGATATGAAAAGATACACAATTGGAATAGTAAAGATACGCAAACGATGTAAAGATACACAATTGGAATAGTAAAGATACGCAAACGATGTAAAGATACTCAGTTTGAAAGAAACACACTCCCACACTTGCAAAACTCTCAAATACAATAGAAACTCGCATCAGAAGCCTTACAGAAAGATACTCAAACGAGATATGAAAAGATACACAATTGGAATAGTAAAGATACGCAAACGATGTAAAGATACACAATTGGAATAGTAAAGATATGCAAACGATGTAAAGATACTCAGTTTGAAAGAAACACACTCCCACACTTGCAAAACTCTCAAATTCAATAGAAACTCGCATCAGAAGCCTTACAGAAAGATACTCAAACGAGAAATGAAAAGATACACAATTGGAATAGTAAAGATACGCAAACGATGTAAAGATACACAATTGGAATAGTAAAGATACGCTAACGATGTAAAGATACTGAGTTTGAAAGAAAGACACTCCCACACTTGCAAAACTCTCAAATTCAATAGAAACTCGCATCAGAAAGCCTTACAGAAAGATACTCAAACGAGAAATGAAAAGATACACAATTGGAATAGTAAAGATACGCAAACGATGTAAACATCCACAATTGGAATAGTAAAGATACGCAAACGATGTAAAGATACTCAGTTTGAAAGAAACACACTCTCACACTTGCAAAACTCTCAAATACAATAGAAACTCGCATCAGAATCCTTACAGAAAGATACTCAAACGAGAAATAAAAAGATACACAATTGGAATAGTAAAGATACGCAAACGATGTAAAGATACACAATTGGAATAGTAAAGATACGCTAACAATGTAAAGATACTGAGTTTGAAAGAAACACACTCCCACACTTGCAAAACTCTCAAATTCAATAGAAACTCGCATCAGAATCCTTACAGAAAGATACTCAAACGAGAAATGAAAAGATACACAATTGGAATAGTAAAGATACGCAAACGATGTAAAGATACACAATTGGAATAGTAAAGATACGCTAACGATGTAAAGATACTGAGTTTGAAAGAAACACACTCCCACACTTGCAAAACTCTCAAATTCAATAGAAACTCGCATCAGAAAGCCTTACAGAAAGATACTCAAACGAGAAATGAAAAGATACACAATTGGAATAGTAAAGATACGCAAACGATGTAAACATCCACAATTGGAATAGTAAAGATACACAAACGATGTAAAGATACTCAGTTTGAAAGAAACACACTCCCACAATTGCAAAACTCTCAAATACAATAGAAACTCGCATCAGAAGCCCTACAGAAAGATACTCAAACGAGAAATGAAAAGATACACAATTGGAATAGTAAAGATACGCAAACGATGTAAAGATACAGAATTGGAATAGTAAAGATACGCAAACGATGTAAAGATACTCAGTTTGAAAGAAACACACTCCCACACTTGCAAAACTCTCAAATACAATAGAAACTCGCATCAGAAGCCTTACACAAAGATACTCAAACGAGAAATGAAAAGATACACAATTGGAATAGTAAAGATACGCAAACGATGTAAAGATACTCAGTTTGAAAGAAACACACTCCCACACTTGCAAAACTCTCAAATACAATAGAAACTCGCATCAGAAGCCTTACACAAAGATACTCAAACGAGAAATGAAAAGATACACAATTGGAATAGTAAAGATACGCAAACGATGTAAAGATACACAATTGGAATAGTAAAGATACGCAAACGATGTAAAGATACTCAGTTTGAAAGAAACACACTCCCACAATTGCAAAACTCTCAAATACAATAGAAACTCGCATCAGAAGCCCTACAGAAAGATACTCAAACGAGAAATGAAAAGATACACAATTGGAATAGTAAAGATACGCAAACGATGTAAAGATACACAATTGGAATAGTAAAGATACACACACGATGTAAAGATACTAAGTTTGAAGGAAACACACTCCCACACTTGCAAAACTCTCAAATTCAATAGAAACTCGCATCAGAAAGCCTTATAGAAAGATACTCAAAAGAGAAATGAAAAGATACACAATTGGAATAGTAAAGATACGCAAACGATGTAAAGATACACAATTGGAATAGTAAAGATACGCTAACGATGTAAAGATACTGAGTTTGAAAGAAACACACTCCCACACTTGCAAAACTCTCAAATACAATAGAAACTCGCATCAGAAGCCTTACAGAAAGATACTCAAACGAGATATGAAAAGATACACAATTGGAATAGTAAAGATACGCAAACTATGTAAAGATACTCAGTTTGAAAGAAACACACTCCCCCACTTGCAAAACTCTCAAATACAATAGAAACTCGCATCAGAAGCCTTACAGAAAGATACTCAAACGAGATATGAAAAGATACACAATTGGAATAGTAAAGATACGCAAACGATGTAAAGATACACAATTGGAATAGTAAAGATACGCAAACGATGTAAAGATACTCAGTTTGAAAGAAACACACTCCCACACTTGCAAAACTCTCAAATACAATAGAAACTCGCATCAGAAGCCTTACAGAAAGATACTCAAACGAGATATGAAAAGATACACAATTGGAATAGTAAAGATACGCAAACGATGTAAAGATACACAATTGGAATAGTAAAGATATGCAAACGATGTAAAGATACTTAGTTTGAAAGAAACACACTCCCACACTTGCAAAACTCTCAAATTCAATAGAAGCTCGCATCAGAAGCCTTACAGAAAGATACTCAAACGAGAAATGAAAAGATACACAATTGGAATAGTAAAGATACGCAAACGATGTAAAGATACACAATTGGAATAGTAAAGATACGCTAACGATGTAAAGATACTGAGTTTGAAAGAAAGACACTCCCACACTTGCAAAACTCTCAAATTCAATAGAAACTCGCATCAGAAAGCCTTACAGAAAGATACTCAAACGAGAAATGAAAAGATACACAATTGGAATAGTAAAGATACGCAAACGATGTAAACATCCACAATTGGAATAGTAAAGATACGCAAACGATGTAAAGATACTCAGTTTGAAAGAAACACACTCTCACACTTGCAAAACTCTCAAATACAATAGAAACTCGCATCAGAAGCCTTACAGAAAGATACTCAAACGAGAAATAAAAAGATACACAATTGGAATAGTAAAGATACGCAAACGATGTAAAGATACACAATTGGAATAGTAAAGATACGCTAACAATGTAAAGATACTGAGTTTGAAAGAAACACACTCCCACACTTGCAAAACTCTCAAATTCAATAGAAACTCGCATCAGAATCCTTACAGAAAGATACTCAAACGAGAAATGAAAAGATACACAATTGGAATAGTAAAGATACGCAAACGATGTAAAGATACACAATTGGAATAGTAAAGATACGCTAACGATGTAAAGATACTGAGTTTGAAAGAAACAAACTCTCACACTTGCAAAACTCTCAAATACAATAGAAACTCGCATCAGAAGCCTTACAGAAAGATACTCAAACGAGAAATGAAAAGATACACAATTGGAATAGTAAAGATACGCAAACTATGTAAAGATACTCAGTTTGAAAGAAACACACTCCCACACTTGCAAAACTCTCAAATACAATAGAAACTCGCATCAGAAGCCTTACAGAAAGATACTCAAACGAGATATGAAAAGATACACAATTGGAATAGTAAAGATACGCAAACGATGTAAAGATACACAATTGGAATAGTAAAGATACGCAAACGATGTAAAGATACTCAGTTTGAAAGAAACACACTCCCACACTTGCAAAACTCTCAAATACAATAGAAACTCGCATCAGAAGCCTTACAGAAAGATACTCAAACGAGAAATGAAAAGATACACAATTGGAATAGTAATGATACGCAAACGATGTAAAGATACACAATTGGAATAGTAAAGATATGCAAACTATGTAAAGATACTCAGTTTGAAAGAAACACACTCCCACACTTGCAAAACTCTCAAATACAATAGAAACTCGCATCAGAAGCCTTACAGAAAGATACTCAAACGAGAAATGAAAAGATACACAATTGGAATAGTAAAGATACGCAAACAATGTAAAGATACACAATAGGAATAGTAAAGATACGCAAACGATGTAAAGATACTCAGTTTGAAAGAAACACACTCCCACACTTGCAAAACTCTCAAATTCAATAGAAACTCGCATCAGAAAGCCTTACAGAAAGATACTCAAACGAGAAATGAAAAGATACACAATTGGAATAGTAAAGATACGCAAACGATGTAAAGATACTCAGTTTGAAAGAAACACACTCCCCCACTTGCAAAACTCTCAAATACAATAGAAACTCGCATCAGAAGCCTTACAGAAAGATACTCAAACGAGATATGAAAAGATACACAATTGGAATAGTAAAGATACGCAAACGATGTAAAGATACACAATTGGAATAGTAAAGATACGCAAACGATGTAAAGATACTCAGTTTGAAAGAAACACACTCCCACACTTGCAAAACTCTCAAATACAATAGAAACTCGCATCAGAAGCCTTACAGAAAGATACTCAAACGAGATATGAAAAGATACACAATTGGAATAGTAAAGATACGCAAACGATGTAAAGATACACAATTGGAATAGTAAAGATATGCAAACGATGTAAAGATACTTAGTTTGAAAGAAACACACTCCCACACTTGCAAAACTCTCAAATTCAATAGAAACTCGCATCAGAAGCCTTACAGAAAGATACTCAAACGAGAAATGAAAAGATACACAATTGGAATAGTAAAGATACGCAAACGATGTAAAGATACACAATTGGAATAGTAAAGATACGCTAACGATGTAAAGATACTGAGTTTGAAAGAAAGACACTCCCACACTTGCAAAACTCTCAAATTCAATAGAAACTCGCATCAGAAAGCCTTACAGAAAGATACTCAAACGAGAAATGAAAAGATACACAATTGGAATAGTAAAGATACGCAAACGATGTAAACATACACAATTGGAATAGTAAAGATACGCAAACGATGTAAAGATACTCAGTTTGAAAGAAACACACTCTCACACTTGCAAAACTCTCAAATACAATAGAAACTCGCATCAGAAGCCTTACAGAAAGATACTCAAACGAGAAATGAAAAGATACACAATTGGAATAGTAAAGATACGCAAACGATGTAAAGATACACAATTGGAATAGTAAAGATACGCTAACAATGTAAAGATACTGAGTTTGAAAGAAACACACTCCCACACTTGCAAAACTCTCAAATTCAATAGAAACTCGCATCAGAATCCTTACAGAAAGATACTCAAACGAGAAATGAAAAGATACACAATTGGAATAGTAAAGATACGCAAACGATGTAAAGATACACAATTGGAATAGTAAAGATACGCTAACGATGTAAAGATACTGAGTTTGAAAGAAACAAACTCTCACACTTGCAAAACTCTCAAATACAATAGAAACTCGCATCAGAAGCCTTACAGAAAGATACTCAAACGAGAAATGAAAAGATACACAATTGGAATAGTAAAGATACGCAAACTATGTAAAGATACTCAGTTTGAAAGAAACACACTTCCACACTTGCAAAACTCTCAAATACAATAGAAACTCGCATCAGAAGCCTTACAGAAAGATACTCAAACGAGATATGAAAAGATACACAATTGGAATAGTAAAGATACGCAAACGATGTAAAGATACACAATTGGAATAGTAAAGATACGCAAACGATGTAAAGATACTCAGTTTGAAAGAAACACACTCCCACACTTGCAAAACTCTCAAATACAATAGAAACTCGCATCAGAAGCCTTACAGAAAGATACTCAAACGAGAAATGAAAAGATACACAATTGGAATAGTAAAGATACGCAAACGATGTAAAGATACACAATTGGAATAGTAAAGATATGCAAACTATGTAAAGATACTCAGTTTGAAAGAAACACACTCCCACACTTGCAAAACTCTCAAATACAATAGAAACTCGCATCAGAAGCCTTACAGAAAGATACTCAAACGAGAAATGAAAAGATACACAATTGGAATAGTAAAGATACGCAAACAATGTAAAGATACACAATAGGAATAGTAAAGATACGCAAACGATGTAAAGATACTCAGTTTGAAAGAAACACACTCCCACACTTGCAAAACTCTCAAATTCAATAGAAACTCGCATCAGAAAGCCTTACAGAAAGATACTCAAACGAGAAATGAAAAGATACACAATTGGAATAGTAAAGATATGCAAACGATGTAAAGATACTCAGTTTGAAAGAAACACACTCCCACACTTGCAAAACTCTCAAATTCAATAGAAACTCGCATCAGAAAGCCTTACAGAAAGATACTCAAACGAGATATGAAAAGATACACAATTGGAATAGTAAAGATACGGAAACGATGTAAACATCCACAATTGGAATAGTAAAGATACGCAAACGATGTAAAGATACTCAGTTTGAAAGAAACACACTCCCACACTTGCAAAACTCTCAAATACAATAGAAACTCGCATCAGAAGCCTTACAGAAAGATACTCAAACGAGAAATGAAAAGATACACAATTAGAATAGTAAAGATACGCAAACGATGTAAAGATACACAATTGGAAAAGTAAAGATACGCAAACGATGTAAAGATACTGAGTTTGAAAGAAACACACTCCCACACTTGCAAAACTCTCAAATTCAACATAAACTCGCATCAGAAAGCCTTACAGAAAGATACTCAAACGAGAAATGAAAAGATACACAATTGGAATAGTAAAGATACGCAAACGATGTAAAGATACTCAGTTTGAAAGAAACACACTCCCACACTTGCAAAACTCTCAAATTCAATAGAAACTCGCATCAGAAAGCCTTACAGAAAGATACTCAAACGAGAAATGAAAAGATACACAATTAGAATAGTAAAGATACGCAAACGATGTAAAGATACACAATTGGAAAAGTAAAGATACGCAAACGATGTAAAGATACTGAGTTTGAAAGAAACACACTCCCACACTTGCAAAACTCTCAAATTCAACAGAAACTCGCATCAGAAAGCCTTACAGAAAGATACTCAAACGAGAAATGAAAAGATACACAATTGGAATAGTAAAGATATGCACACGATGTAAAGATACTCAGTTTGAAAGAAACACACTCCCACACTTGCAAAACTCTCAAATACAATAGAAACTCGCATCAGAAGCCTTACAGAAATATACTCAAACGAGAAATGAAAAGATACACAATTGGAATAGTAAAGATACGCAAACTATGTAAAGATACTCAGTTTGAAAGAAACACACTCCCACACTTGCAAAACTCTCAAATACAATAGAAACTCGCATCAGAAGCCTTACAGAAAGATACTCAAACGAGATATGAAAAGATACACAATTGGAATAGTAAAGATACGCAAACGATGTAAAGATACACAATTGGAATAGTAAACATAGGCAAACGATGTAAAGATACTCAGTTTGAAAGAAACACACTCCCACACTTGCAAAACTCTCAAATACAATAGAAACTCGCATCAGAAGCCTTACAGAAAGATACTCAAACGAGATATGAAAAGATACACAATTGGAATAGTAAATATACGCAAATGATGTAAAGATACACAATTGGAATAGTAAAGATACGCAAACGATGTAAAGATACTCAGTTTGAAAGAAACACACTCCCACACTTGCAAAACTCTCAAATACAATAGAAACTCGCATCAGAAGCCTTACAGAAAGATACTCAAACGAGAAATGAAAAGATACACAATTGGAATAGTAAAGATACGCAAACGATGTAAAGATACACAATTGGAATAGTAAAGATACGCAAACTATGTAAAGATACTCAGTTTGAAAGAAACACACTCCCACACTTGCAAAACTCTCAAATTCAATAGAAACTCGCATCAGAAGCCTTACAAAAAGATACTCAAACGAGAAATGAAAAGATACACAAATGGAATAGTAAAGATACGCAAACTATGTAAAGATACTCAGTTTGAAAGAAACACACTCCCACACTTGCAAAACTCTCAAATTCAATAGAAACTCGCATTAGAAAGCCTTATAGAAAGATACTCAAACGAGAAATGAAAACATACACAATTGGAATAGTAAAGATACGCAAACGATGTAAAGATACACAATTGGAATAGTAAAGATATGCAAACGATGTAAAGATACTCAGTTTGAAAGAAACACACTCCCACACTTGCAAAACTCTCAAATTCAATAGAAACTCGCATCAGATAACCGTTCAGAAAGATACTCAAACAAGAATTGAAAAGATACACAATTGGAATAGTAAAGATACGCAAACGATGTAAAGATACTCAGTTTGAAAGAAACACACTCCCACACTTGCAAAACTCTCAAATACAATAGAAACTCGCATCAGAAAGCCTTGTAGAAAGATACTCAAACGAGAATTGAAAAGATACACAATTGGAATAGTAAAGATACGCAAACGATGTAAAGATACACAATTGGAATAGTAAAGATACGCACACGATGTAAAGATACTCAGTTTGAAAGAAACACACTCCCACACTTGCAAAACTCTCAAATACAATAGAAACTCGCATCAGAAGCCTTACAGAAAGATACTCAAACGAGAAATGAAAAGATACACAATTGGAATAGTAAAGATACGCAAACAATGTAAAGATACACAATTGGAATAGTAAAGATACGCAAACGATGTAAAGATACTCAGTTTGAAAGAAACACACTCCCACACTTGCAAAACTCTCAAATTCAATAGAAACTCGCATCAGAAAGCCTTACAGAAAGATACTCAAACGAGAAATGAAAAGATACACAATTGGAATAGTAAAGATACGCAAACGATGTAAAGATACACAATTGGAATAGTAAAGATACGCAAACGATGTAAAGATACTCAGTTTGAAAGAAACACACTCCCACACTTGCAAAACTCTCAAATACAATAGAAACTCGCATCAGAAGCCTTACAGAAAGATACTCAAACGAGAAATGAAAAGATACACAATTGGAATAGTAAAGATACGCAAACGATGTAAAGATACACAATTGGAATAGTAAAGATACGCAAACGATGTAAAGATACTCAGTTTGAAAGAAACACACTCCCACACTTGCAAAACTCTCAAATTCAATAGAAACTCGCATCAGAAAGCCTTACAGAAAGATACTCAAACGAGAAATGAAAAGATACACAATTGGAATAGTAAAGATACGCAAACGATGTAAAGATACACAATTGGAATAGTAAAGATACGCAAACGATGTAAAGATACTCAGTTTGAAAGAAACACACTCCCACACTTGCAAAACTCTCAAATACAATAGAAACTCGCATCAGAAGCCTTACAGAAAGATACTCAAACGAGATATGAAAACATACACAATTGGAATAGTAAAGATACGCAAACGATGTAAAGATACACAATTGGAATAGTAAAGATACGCAAACTATGTAAAGATACTCAGTTTGAAAGAAACACACTCCCACACTTGCAAAACTCTCAAATTCAATAGAAACTCGCATCAGAAGCCTTACAAAAAGATACTCAAACGAGAAATGAAAAGATACACAAATGGAATAGTAAAGATACGCAAACTATGTAAAGATACTCAGTTTGAAAGAAACACACTCCCACACTTGCAAAACTCTCAAATTCAATAGAAACTCGCATCAGAAAGCCTTACAGAAAGATACTCAAACGAGAAATGAAAACATACACAATTGGAATAGTAAAGATACGCAAACGATGTAAAGATACACAATTGGAATAGTAAAGATATGCAAACGATGTAAAGATACTCAGTTTGAAAGAAACACACTCCCACACTTGCAAAACTCTCAAATTCAATAGAAACTCGCATCAGATAACCGTTCAGAAAGATACTCAAACAAGAATTGAAAAGATACACAATTGGAATAGTAAAGATACGCAAACGATGTAAAGATACTCAGTTTGAAAGAAACACACTCCCACACTTGCAAAACTCTCAAATACAATAGAAACTCGCATCAGAAAGCCTTGTAGAAAGATACTCAAACGAGAATTGAAAAGCTACACAATTGGAATAGTAAAGATACGCAAACGATGTAAAGATACACAATTGGAATAGTAAAGATACGCAAACGATGTAAAGATACTCAGTTTGAAAGAAACACACTCCTACACTTGCAAAACTCTCAAATACAATAGAAACTCGCATCAGAAGCCTTACAGAAAGATACTCAAACGAGAAATGAAAAGATACACAATTGGAATAGTAAAGATACGCAAACGATGTAAAGATACACAATTGGAATAGTAAAGATACGAAACGATGTAAAGATACTCAGTTTGAAAGAAACACACTCCCACACTTGTAAAACTCTCAAATTCAATAGAAACTCGCATCAGAAAGCCTTACAGAAAGATACTCAAACGAGAAATGAAAAGATACACAATTGGAATAGTAAAGATACGCAAACGATGTAAAGATACACAATTGGAATAGTAAAGATACGCAAACGATGTAAAGATACTCAGTTTGAAAGAAACACACTCCCACACTTGCAAAACTCTCAAATACAATAGAAACTCGCATCAGAAGCCTTACAGAAAGATACTCAAACGAGAAATGAAAAGATACACAATTGGAATAGTAAAGATACGCAAACGATGTAAAGATACACAATTGGAATAGTAAAGATACGCAAACGATGTAAAGATACTCAGTTTGAAAGAAACACACTCCCACACTTGCAAAACTCTCAAATACAATAGAAACTCGCATCAGAAGCCTTACAGAAAGATACTCAAACGAGATATGAAAAGATACACAATTGGAATAGTAAATATACGCAAACGATGTAAAGATACACAATTGGAATAGTAAAGATACGCAAACGATGTAAAGATACTCAGTTTGAAAGAAACACACTCCCACACTTGCAAAACTCTCAAATACAATAGAAACTCGCATCAGAAGCCTTACAGAAAGATACTCAAACGAGAAATGAAAAGATACACAATTGGAATAGTAAAGATACGCAAACGATTTAAAGATACACAATTGGAATAGTAAAGATACGCAAACGATGTAAAGATACTCAGTTTGAAAGAAACACACTCCCACACTTGCAAAACTCTCAAATACAATAGAAACTCGCATCAGAAGCCTTACAGAAAGATACTCAAACGAGAAATGAAAAGATACACAATTGGAATAGTAAAGATACGCAAACGATGTAAAGATACACAATTGGAATAGTAAAGATACGCAAACGATGTAAAGATACTCAGTTTGAAAGAAACACACTCCCACACTTGCAAAACTCTCAAATTCAATAGAAACTCGCATCAGAAAGCCTTACAGAAAGATACTCAAACGAGAAATGAAAAGATACACAATTGGAATAGTAAAGATACGCAAACGATGTAAAGATACACAATTGGAATAGTAAAGATACGCAAACGATGTAAAGATACTCAGTTTGAAAGAAACACACTCCCACACTTGCAAAACTCTCAAATACAATAGAAACTCGCATCAGAAGCCTTACAGAAAGATACTCAAACGAGATATGAAAAGATACACAATTGGAATAGTAAAGATACGCAAACGATGTAAAGATACTCAGTTTGAAAGAAACACACTCCCACACTTGCAAAACTCACAAATTCAATAGAAACTCGCATCAGAAAGCCTTACAAAAAGATACTCAAACGAGAAATGAAAAGATACACAATTGGAATAGTAAAGATACGCAAACGATGTAAAGATACAGAATTGGAATAGTAAAGATACGCAAACGATGTAAAGATACTCAGTTTGAAAGAAACACACTCCCACACTTGCAAAACTCTCAAATACAATAGAAACTCGCATCAGAAGCCTTACAGAAAGATACTCAAACGAGAAATGAAAAGATACACGATTGGAATAGTAAAGATACGCAAACGATGTAAAGATACAGAATTGGAATAGTAAAGATACGCAAACGATGTAAAGATACAGAATTGGAATAGTAAAGATACGCAAACGATGTAAAGATACTCAGTTTGAAAGAAACACACTCCCACACTTGCAAAACTCTCAAATTCAATAGAAACTCGCATCAGAAAGCCTTACAGAAAGATACTCAAACGAGAAATGAAAAGATACACAATTGGATTAGTAAAGATACGCAAACGATGTAAAGATACTCAGTTTGAAAGAAACACACTCCCGCACTTGCAAAACTCTCAAATTCAATAGAAACTCGCATCAGAAAGCCTTACAGAAAGATACTCAAACGAGAAATGAAAAGATACACAATTGGAATAGTAAAGATACGCAAACGATGTAAAGATACACAATTGGAATAGTAAGGATACGCACACGATGTAAAGATACTCAGTTTGAAAGAAACACACTCCCACACTTGCAAAATTCTCAAATACAATAGAAACTCGCATCAGAAGCCTTACAGAAAGATACTCAAACGAGATATGAAAAGATACACTATTGGAATACTAAAGATACGCAAACGATGTAAAGATACACAATTGGAATAGTAAAGATACGCAAACGATGTAAAGATACTCAGTTTGAAAGAAACACACTCCCACACTTGCAAAACTCTCAAATACAATAGAAACTCGCATCAGAAGCCTTACAGAAAGATACTCAAACGAGAAATGAAAAGATACACAATTGGAATAGTAAAGATACGCAAACGATGTAAAGATACACAATTGGAATAGTAAAGATACGCAAACGATGTAAAGATACTCAGTTTGAAAGAAACACACTCCCACACTTGCAAAACTCTCAAATACAATAGAAACTCGCATCAGAAGCCTTACACAAAGATACTCAAACGAGAAATGAAAAGATACACAATTGGAATAGTAAAGATACGCAAACGATGTAAAGATACACAATTGGAATAGTAAAGATACGCAAACGATGTAAAGATACTCAGTTTGAAAGAAACACACTCCCACACTTGCAAAACTCTCAAATACAATAGAAACTCGCATCAGAAGCCTTACAGAAAGATACTCAAACGAGAAATGAAAAGATACACAATTGGAATAGTAAAGATACGCAAACGATGTAAAGATACACAATTGGAATAGTAAAGATATGCAAACGATGTAAAGATACTCAGTTTGAAAGAAACACACTCCCACACTTGCAAAACTCTCAAATTCAATAGAAACTCGCATCAGAAGCCTTACAGAAAGATACTCAAACGAGAAATGAAAAGATACACAATTGGAATAGTAAAGATACGCAAACGATGTAAAGATACACAATTGGAATAGTAAAGATACGCAAACGATGTAAAGATACAGAATTGGAATAGTAAAGATACGCAAACGATGTAAAGATACTCAGTTTGAAAGAAACACACTCCCACACTTGCAAAACTCTCAAATTCAATAGAAACTCGCATCAGAAGCCTTACAGAAAGATACTCAAACGAGATATGAAAAGATACACAATTGGAATACTAAAGATACGCAAACGATGTAAAGATACACAACTGGAATAGTAAAGATACGCAAACGATGTAAAGATACTCAGTTTGAAAGAAACACACTCCCACACTTGCAAAACTCTCAAATACAATAGAAACTCGCATCAGAAGCCTTACAGAAAGATACTCAAACGAGAAATGAAAAGATACACAATTGGAATAGTAAAGATACGCAAACGATGTAAAGATACACAATTGGAATAGTAAAGATACGCAAACGATGTAAAGATACAGAATTGGAATAGTAAAGATACGCAAACGATGTAAAGATACTCAGTTTGAAAGAAACACACTCCCACACTTGCAAAACTCTCAAATTCAATAGAAACTCGCATCAGAAGCCTTACACAAAGATACTCAAACGAGAAATGAAAAGATACACAATTGGAATAGTAAAGATACGCAAACGATGTAAAGATACTCAGTTTGAAAGAAACACACTCCCACACTTGCAAAACTCTCAAATACAATAGAAACTCGCATCAGAAGCCTTACACAAAGATACTCAAACGAGAAATGAAAAGATACACAATTGGAATAGTAAAGATACGCAAACGATGTAAAGATACACAATTGGAATAGTAAAGATACGCAAACGATGTAAAGATACTCAGTTTGAAAGAAACACACTCCCACACTTGCAAAACTCTCAAATACAATAGAAACTCGCATCAGAAGCCTTAGAGAAAGATACTCAAACGAGAAATGAAAAGATACACAATTGGAATAGTAAAGATACGCAAACGATGTAAAGATACACAATTGGAATAGTAAAGATACGCAAACGATGTAAAGATACTCAGTTTGAAAGAAACACACTCCCACACTTGCAAAACTCTCAAATTCAATAGAAACTCGCATCAGAAAGCCTTACAGAAAGATACTCAAACGAGAAATGAAAAGATACACAATTGGAATAGTAAAGATACGCAAACGATGTAAAGATACACAATTGGAATAGTAAAGATATGCAAACGATGTAAAGATACTCAGTTTGAAAGAAACACACTCCCACACTTGCAAAACTCTCAAATTCAATAGAAACTCGCATCAGATAACCGTTCAGAAAGATACTCAAACAAGAATTGAAAAGATACACAATTGGAATAGTAAAGATACGCAAACGATGTAAAGATACTCAGTTTGAAAGAAACACACTCCCACACTTGCAAAACTCTCAAATACAATAGAAACTCGCATCAGAAAGCCTTGTAGAAAGATACTCAAACGAGAATTGAAAAGATACACAATTGGAATAGTAAAGATACGCAAACGATGTAAAGATACACAATTGGAATAGTAAAGATACGCAAACGATGTAAAGATACTCAGTTTGAAAGAAACACACTCCCACACTTGCAAAACTCTCAAATACAATAGAAACTCGCATCAGAAGCCTTACAGAAAGATACTCAAACGAGAAATGAAAAGATACAGAATTGGAATAGTAAAGATACGCAAACGATGTAAAGATACTCAGTTTGAAAGAAACACACTCCCACACTTGCAAAACTCTCAAATACAATAGAAACTCGCATCAGAAGCCTTACACAAAGATACTCAAACGAGAAATGAAAAGATACACAATTGGAATAGTAAAGATACGCAAACGATGTAAAGATACTCAGTTTGAAAGAAACACACTCCCACACTTGCAAAACTCTCAAATACAATAGAAACTCGCATCAGAAGCCTTACACAAAGATACTCAAACGAGAAATGAAAAGATACACAATTGGAATAGTAAAGATACGCAAACGATGTAAAGATACACAATTGGAATAGTAAAGATACGCAAACGATGTAAAGATACTCAGTTTGAAAGAAACACACTCCCACACTTGCAAAACTCTCAAATACAATAGAAACTCGCATCAGAAGCCTTAGAGAAAGATACTCAAACGAGAAATGAAAAGATACACAATTGGAATAGTAAAGATACGCAAACGATGTAAAGATACACAATTGGAATAGTAAAGATACGCAAACGATGTAAAGATACTCAGTTTGAAAGAAACACACTCCCACACTTGCAAAACTCTCAAATTCAATAGAAACTCGCATCAGAAAGCCTTACAGAAAGATACTCAAACGAGAAATGAAAAGATACACAATTGGAATAGTAAAGATACGCAAACGATGTAAAGATACACAATTGGAATAGTAAAGATATGCAAACGATGTAAAGATACTCAGTTTTAAAGAAACACACTCCCACACTTGCAAAACTCTCAAATTCAATAGAAACTCGCATCAGATAACCGTTCAGAAAGATACTCAAACAAGAATTGAAAAGATACACAATTGGAATAGTAAAGATACGCAAACGATGTAAAGATACTCAGTTTGAAAGAAACACACTCCCACACTTGCAAAACTCTCAAATACAATAGAAACTCGCATCAGAAAGCCTTGTAGAAAGATACTCAAACGAGAATTGAAAAGATACACAATTGGAATAGTAAAGATACGCAAACGATGTAAAGATACAGAATTGGAATAGTAAAGATACGCAAACGATGTAAAGATACTCAGTTTGAAAGAAACACACTCCCACACTTGCAAAACTCTCAAATACAATAGAAACTCGCATCAGAAGCCTTACACAAAGATACTCAAACGAGAAATGAAAAGATACACAATTGGAATAGTAAAGATACGCAAACGATGTAAAGATACTCAGTTTGAAAGAAACACACTCCCACACTTGCAAAACTCTCAAATACAATAGAAACTCGCATCAGAAGCCTTACACAAAGATACTCAAACGAGAAATGAAAAGATACACAATTGGAATAGTAAAGATACGCAAACGATGTAAAGATACTCAGTTTGAAAGAAACACACTCCCACACTTGCAAAACTCTCAAATACAATAGAAACTCGCATCAGAAGCCTTACACAAAGATACTCAAACGAGAAATGAAAAGATACACAATTGGAATAGTAAAGATACGCAAACGATGTAAAGATACACAATTGGAATAGTAAAGATACGCAAACGATGTAAAGATACTCAGTTTGAAAGAAACACACTCCCACACTTGCAAAACTCTCAAATACAATAGAAACTCGCATCAGAAGCCTTACAGAAAGATACTCAAACGAGAAATGAAAAGATACACGATTGGAATAGTAAAGATACGCAAACGATGTAAAGATACAGAATTGGAATAGTAAAGATACGCAAACGATGTAAAGATACAGAATTGGAATAGTAAAGATACGCAAACGATGTAAAGATACTCAGTTTGAAAGAAACACACTCCCACACTTGCAAAACTCTCAAATTCAATAGAAACTCGCATCAGAAAGCCTTACAGAAAGATACTCAAACGAGAAATGAAAAGATACACAATTGGATTAGTAAAGATACGCAAACGATGTAAAGATACTCAGTTTGAAAGAAACACACTCCCGCACTTGCAAAACTCTCAAATTCAATAGAAACTCGCATCAGAAAGCCTTACAGAAAGATACTCAAACGAGAAATGAAAAGATACACAATTGGAATAGTAAAGATACGCAAACGATGTAAAGATACACAATTGGAATAGTAAGGATACGCACACGATGTAAAGATACTCAGTTTGAAAGAAACACACTCCCACACTTGCAAAACTCTCAAATACAATAGAAACTCGCATCAGAAGCCTTACAGAAAGATACTCAAACGAGATATGAAAAGATACACTATTGGAATACTAAAGATACGCAAACGATGTAAAGATACACAATTGGAATAGTAAAGATACGCAAACGATGTAAAGATACTCAGTTTGAAAGAAACACACTCCCACACTTGCAAAACTCTCAAATACAATAGAAACTCGCATCAGAAGCCTTACAGAAAGATACTCAAACGAGAAATGAAAAGATACACAATTGGAATAGTAAAGATACGCAAACGATGTAAAGATACACAATTGGAATAGTAAAGATACGCAAACGATGTAAAGATACTCAGTTTGAAAGAAACACACTCCCACACTTGCAAAACTCTCAAATACAATAGAAACTCGCATCAGAAGCCTTACACAAAGATACTCAAACGAGAAATGAAAAGATACACAATTGGAATAGTAAAGATACGCAAACGATGTAAAGATACACAATTGGAATAGTAAAGATACGCAAACGATGTAAAGATACTCAGTTTGAAAGAAACACACTCCCACACTTGCAAAACTCTCAAATACAATAGAAACTCGCATCAGAAGCCTTACAGAAAGATACTCAAACGAGAAATGAAAAGATACACAATTGGAATAGTAAAGATACGCAAACGATGTAAAGATACACAATTGGAATAGTAAAGATACGCAAACGATGTAAAGATACTCAGTTTGAAAGAAACACACTCCCACACTTGCAAAACTCTCAAATTCAATAGAAACTCGCATCAGAAAGCCTTACAGAAAGATACTCAAACGAGAAATGAAAAGATACACAATTGGAATAGTAAAGATACGCAAACGATGTAAAGATACACAATTGGAATAGTAAAGATATGCAAACGATGTAAAGATACTCAGTTTGAAAGAAACACACTCCCACACTTGCAAAACTCTCAAATTCAATAGAAACTCGCATCAGAAGCCTTACAGAAAGATACTCAAACGAGAAATGAAAAGATACACAATTGGAATAGTAAAGATACGCAAACGATGTAAAGATACACAATTGGAATAGTAAAGATACGCAAACGATGTAAAGATACACAATTGGAATAGTAAAGATACGCAAACGATGTAAAGATACAGAATTGGAATAGTAAAGATACGCAAACGATGTAAAGATACTCAGTTTGAAAGAAACACACTCCCACACTTGCAAAACTCTCAAATTCAATAGAAACTCGCATCAGAAGCCTTACAGAAAGATACTCAAACGAGATATGAAAAGATACACAATTGGAATACTAAAGATACGCAAACGATGTAAAGATACACAATTGGAATAGTAAAGATACGCAAACGATGTAAAGATACTCAGTTTGAAAGAAACACACTCCCACACTTGCAAAACTCTCAAATACAATAGAAACTCGCATCAGAAGCCTTACAGAAAGATACTCAAACGAGAAATGAAAAGATACACAATTGGAATAGTAAAGATACGCAAACGATGTAAAGATACACAATTGGAATAGTAAAGATACGCAAACGATGTAAAGATACAGAATTGGAATAGTAAAGATACGCAAACGATGTAAAGATACTCAGTTTGAAAGAAACACACTCCCACACTTGCAAAACTCTCAAATTCAATAGAAACTCGCATCAGAAGCCTTACACAAAGATACTCAAACGAGAAATGAAAAGATACACAATTGGAATAGTAAAGATACGCAAACGATGTAAAGATACTCAGTTTGAAAGAAACACACTCCCACACTTGCAAAACTCTCAAATACAATAGAAACTCGCATCAGAAGCCTTACACAAAGATACTCAAACGAGAAATGAAAAGATACACAATTGGAATAGTAAAGATACGCAAACGATGTAAAGATACACAATTGGAATAGTAAAGATACGCAAACGATGTAAAGATACTCAGTTTGAAAGAAACACACTCCCACACTTGCAAAACTCTCAAATACAATAGAAACTCGCATCAGAAGCCTTAGAGAAAGATACTCAAACGAGAAATGAAAAGATACACAATTGGAATAGTAAAGATACGCAAACGATGTAAAGATACACAATTGGAATAGTAAAGATACGCAAACGATGTAAAGATACTCAGTTTGAAAGAAACACACTCCCACACTTGCAAAACTCTCAAATTCAATAGAAACTCGCATCAGAAAGCCTTACAGAAAGATACTCAAACGAGAAATGAAAAGATACACAATTGGAATAGTAAAGATACGCAAACGATGTAAAGATACACAATTGGAATAGTAAAGATATGCAAACGATGTAAAGATACTCAGTTTGAAAGAAACACACTACCACACTTGCAAAACTCTCAAATTCAATAGAAACTCGCATCAGATAACCGTTCAGAAAGATACTCAAACAAGAATTGAAAAGATACACAATTGGAATAGTAAAGATACGCAAACGATGTAAAGATACTCAGTTTGAAAGAAACACACTCCCACACTTGCAAAACTCTCAAATACAATAGAAACTCGCATCAGAAAGCCTTGTAGAAAGATACTCAAACGAGAATTGAAAAGATACACAATTGGAATAGTAAAGATACGCAAACGATGTAAAGATACAGAATTGGAATAGTAAAGATACGCAAACGATGTAAAGATACTCAGTTTGAAAGAAACACACTCCCACACTTGCAAAACTCTCAAATACAATAGAAACTCGCATCAGAAGCCTTACAGAAAGATACTCAAACGAGAAATGAAAAGATACAGAATTGGAATAGTAAAGATACGCAAACGATGTAAAGATACTCAGTTTGAAAGAAACACACTCCCACACTTGCAAAACTCTCAAATACAATAGAAACTCGCATCAGAAGCCTTACACAAAGATACTCAAACGAGAAATGAAAAGATACACAATTGGAATAGTAAAGATACGCAAACGATGTAAAGATACTCAGTTTGAAAGAAACACACTCCCACACTTGCAAAACTCTCAAATACAATAGAAACTCGCATCAGAAGCCTTACACAAAGATACTCAAACGAGAAATGAAAAGATACACAATTGGAATAGTAAAGATACGCAAACGATGTAAAGATACACAATTGGAATAGTAAAGATACGCAAACGATGTAAAGATACTCAGTTTGAAAGAAACACACTCCCACACTTGCAAAACTCTCAAATACAATAGAAACTCGCATCAGAAGCCTTAGAGAAAGATACTCAAACGAGAAATGAAAAGATACACAATTGGAATAGTAAAGATACGCAAACGATGTAAAGATACACAATTGGAATAGTAAAGATACGCAAACGATGTAAAGATACTCAGTTTGAAAGAAACACACTCCCACACTTGCAAAACTCTCAAATTCAATAGAAACTCGCATCAGAAAGCCTTACAGAAAGATACTCAAACGAGAAATGAAAAGATACACAATTGGAATAGTAAAGATACGCAAACGATGTAAAGATACACAATTGGAATAGTAAAGATACGCAAACGATGTAAAGATACTCAGTTTGAAAGAAACACACTCCCACACTTGCAAAACTCTCAAATTCAATAGAAACTCGCATCAGATAGCCGTTCAGAAAGATACTCAAACAAGAATTGAAAAGATACACAATTGGAATAGTAAAGATACGCAAACGATGTAAAGATACTCAGTTTGAAAGAAACACACTCCCACACTTGCAAAACTCTCAAATACAATAGAAACTCGCATCAGAAAGCCTTGTAGAAAGATACTCAAACGAGAATTGAAAAGATACACAATTGGAATAGTAAAGATACGCAAACGATGTAAAGATACACAATTGGAATAGTAAAGATACGCAAACGATGTAAAGATACTCAGTTTGAAAGAAACACACTCCCACACTTGCAAAACTCTCAAATACAATAGAAACTCGCATCAGAAGCCTTACACAAAGATACTCAAACGAGAAATGAAAAGATACACAATTGGAATAGTAAAGATACGCAAACGATGTAAAGATACTCAGTTTGAAAGAAACACACTCCCACACTTGCAAAACTCTCAAATACAATAGAAACTCGCATCAGAAGCCTTACACAAAGATACTCAAACGAGAAATGAAAAGATACACAATTGGAATAGTAAAGATACGCAAACGATGTAAAGATACTCAGTTTGAAAGAAACACACTCCCACACTTGCAAAACTCTCAAATACAATAGAAACTCGCATCAGAAGCCTTACACAAAGATACTCAAACGAGAAATGAAAAGATACACAATTGGAATAGTAAAGATACGCAAACGATGTAAAGATACACAATTGGAATAGTAAAGATACGCAAACGATGTAAAGATACTCAGTTTGAAAGAAACACACTCCCACACTTGCAAAACTCTCAAATACAATAGAAACTCGCATCAGAAGCCTTACAGAAAGATACTCAAACGAGAAATGAAAAGATACACGATTGGAATAGTAAAGATACGCAAACGATGTAAAGATACAGAATTGGAATAGTAAAGATACGCAAACGATGTAAAGATACAGAATTGGAATAGTAAAGATACGCAAACGATGTAAAGATACTCAGTTTGAAAGAAACACACTCCCACACTTGCAAAACTCTCAAATTCAATAGAAACTCGCATCAGAAAGCCTTACAGAAAGATACTCAAACGAGAAATGAAAAGATACACAATTGGATTAGTAAAGATACGCAAACGATGTAAAGATACTCAGTTTGAAAGAAACACACTCCCGCACTTGCAAAACTCTCAAATTCAATAGAAACTCGCATCAGAAAGCCTTACAGAAAGATACTCAAACGAGAAATGAAAAGATACACAATTGGAATAGTAAAGATACGCAAACGATGTAAAGATACACAATTGGAATAGTAAGGATACGCACACGATGTAAAGATACTCAGTTTGAAAGAAACACACTCCCACACTTGCAAAACTCTCAAATACAATAGAAACTCGCATCAGAAGCCTTACAGAAAGATACTCAAACGAGATATGAAAAGATACACTATTGGAATACTAAAGATACGCAAACGATGTAAAGATACACAATTGGAATAGTAAAGATACGCAAACGATGTAAAGATACTCAGTTTGAAAGAAACACACTCCCACACTTGCAAAACTCTCAAATACAATAGAAACTCGCATCAGAAGCCTTACAGAAAGATACTCAAACGAGAAATGAAAAGATACACAATTGGAATAGTAAAGATACGCAAACGATGTAAAGATACACAATTGGAATAGTAAAGATACGCAAACGATGTAAAGATACTCAGTTTGAAAGAAACACACTCCCACACTTGCAAAACTCTCAAATACAATAGAAACTCGCATCAGAAGCCTTACACAAAGATACTCAAACGAGAAATGAAAAGATACACAATTGGAATAGTAAAGATACGCAAACGATGTAAAGATACACAATTGGAATAGTAAAGATACGCAAACGATGTAAAGATACTCAGTTTGAAAGAAACACACTCCCACACTTGCAAAACTCTCAAATACAATAGAAACTCGCATCAGAAGCCTTACAGAAAGATACTCAAACGAGAAATGAAAAGATACACAATTGGAATAGTAAAGATACGCAAACGATGTAAAGATACACAATTGGAATAGTAAAGATACGCAAACGATGTAAAGATACTCAGTTTGAAAGAAACACACTCCCACACTTGCAAAACTCTCAAATTCAATAGAAACTCGCATCAGAAAGCCTTACAGAAAGATACTCAAACGAGAAATGAAAAGATACACAATTGGAATAGTAAAGATACGCAAACGATGTAAAGATACACAATTGGAATAGTAAAGATACGCAAACGATGTAAAGATACTCAGTTTGAAAGAAACACACTCCCACACTTGCAAAACTCTCAAATTCAATAGAAACTCGCATCAGAAGCCTTACAGAAAGATACTCAAACGAGAAATGAAAAGATACACAATTGGAATAGTAAAGATACGCAAACGATGTAAAGATACACAATTGGAATAGTAAAGATACGCAAACGATGTAAAGATACAGAATTGGAATAGTAAAGATACGCAAACGATGTAAAGATACTCAGTTTGAAAGAAACACACTCCCACACTTGCAAAACTCTCAAATTCAATAGAAACTCGCATCAGAAGCCTTACAGAAAGATACTCAAACGAGATATGAAAAGATACACAATTGGAATACTAAAGATACGCAAACGATGTAAAGATACACAACTGGAATAGTAAAGATACGCAAACGATGTAAAGATACTCAGTTTGAAAGAAACACACTCCCACACTTGCAAAACTCTCAAATACAATAGAAACTCGCATCAGAAGCCTTACAGAAAGATACTCAAACGAGAAATGAAAAGATACACAATTGGAATAGTAAAGATACGCAAACGATGTAAAGATACACAATTGGAATAGTAAAGATACGCAAACGATGTAAAGATACACAATTGGAATAGTAAAGATACGCAAACGATGTAAAGATACTCAGTTTGAAAGAAACACACTCCCACACTTGCAAAACTCTCAAATTCAATAGAAACTCGCATCAGAAGCCTTACACAAAGATACTCAAACGAGAAATGAAAAGATACACAATTGGAATAGTAAAGATACGCAAACGATGTAAAGATACTCAGTTTGAAAGAAACACACTCCCACACTTGCAAAACTCTCAAATACAATAGAAACTCGCATCAGAAGCCTTACAGAAAGATACTCAAACGAGAAATGAAAAGATACACAATTGGAATAGTAAAGATACGCAAACGATGTAAAGATACACAATTGGAATAGTAAAGATACGCAAACGATGTAAAGATACTCAGTTTGAAAGAAACACACTCCCACACTTGCAAAACTCTCAAATACAATAGAAACTCGCATCAGAAGCCTTAGAGAAAGATACTCAAACGAGAAATGAAAAGATACACAATTGGAATAGTAAAGATACGCAAACGATGTAAAGATACACAATTGGAATAGTAAAGATACGCAAACGATGTAAAGATACTCAGTTTGAAAGAAACACACTCCCACACTTGCAAAACTCTCAAATTCAATAGAAACTCGCATCAGAAAGCCTTACAGAAAGATACTCAAACGAGAAATGAAAAGATACACAATTGGAATAGTAAAGATACGCAAACGATGTAAAGATACACAATTGGAATAGTAAAGATATGCAAACGATGTAAAGATACTCAGTTTGAAAGAAACACACTCCCACACTTGCAAAACTCTCAAATTCAATAGAAACTCGCATCAGATAACCGTTCAGAAAGATACTCAAACAAGAATTGAAAAGATACACAATTGGAATAGTAAAGATACGCAAACGATGTAAAGATACTCAGTTTGAAAGAAACACACTCCCACACTTGCAAAACTCTCAAATACAATAGAAACTCGCATCAGAAAGCCTTGTAGAAAGATACTCAAACGAGAATTGAAAAGATACACAATTGGAATAGTAAAGATACGCAAACGATGTAAAGATACAGAATTGGAATAGTAAAGATACGCAAACGATGTAAAGATACTCAGTTTGAAAGAAACACACTCCCACACTTGCAAAACTCTCAAATACAATAGAAACTCGCATCAGAAGCCTTACAGAAAGATACTCAAACGAGAAATGAAAAGATACAGAATTGGAATAGTAAAGATACGCAAACGATGTAAAGATACTCAGTTTGAAAGAAACACACTCCCACACTTGCAAAACTCTCAAATACAATAGAAACTCGCATCAGAAGCCTTACACAAAGATACTCAAACGAGAAATGAAAAGATACACAATTGGAATAGTAAAGATACGCAAACGATGTAAAGATACTCAGTTTGAAAGAAACACACTCCCACACTTGCAAAACTCTCAAATACAATAGAAACTCGCATCAGAAGCCTTACACAAAGATACTCAAACGAGAAATGAAAAGATACACAATTGGAATAGTAAAGATACGCAAACGATGTAAAGATACACAATTGGAATAGTAAAGATACGCAAACGATGTAAAGATACTCAGTTTGAAAGAAACACACTCCCACACTTGCAAAACTCTCAAATACAATAGAAACTCGCATCAGAAGCCTTAGAGAAAGATACTCAAACGAGAAATGAAAAGATACACAATTGGAATAGTAAAGATACGCAAACGATGTAAAGATACACAATTGGAATAGTAAAGATACGCAAACGATGTAAAGATACTCAGTTTGAAAGAAACACACTCCCACACTTGCAAAACTCTCAAATTCAATAGAAACTCGCATCAGAAAGCCTTACAGAAAGATACTCAAACGAGAAATGAAAAGATACACAATTGGAATAGTAAAGATACGCAAACGATGTAAAGATACACAATTGGAATAGTAAAGATATGCAAACGATGTAAAGATACTCAGTTTGAAAGAAACACACTCCCACACTTGCAAAACTCTCAAATTCAATAGAAACTCGCATCAGATAACCGTTCAGAAAGATACTCAAACAAGAATTGAAAAGATACACAATTGGAATAGTAAAGATACGCAAACGATGTAAAGATACTCAGTTTGAAAGAAACACACTCCCACACTTGCAAAACTCTCAAATACAATAGAAACTCGCATCAGAAAGCCTTGTAGAAAGATACTCAAACGAGAATTGAAAAGATACACAATTGGAATAGTAAAGATACGCAAACGATGTAAAGATACACAATTGGAATAGTAAAGATACGCAAACGATGTAAAGATACTCAGTTTGAAAGAAACACACTCCCACACTTGCAAAACTCTCAAATACAATAGAAACTCGCATCAGAAGCCTTACACAAAGATACTCAAACGAGAAATGAAAAGATACACAATTGGAATAGTAAAGATACGCAAACGATGTAAAGATACTCAGTTTGAAAGAAACACACTCCCACACTTGCAAAACTCTCAAATACAATAGAAACTCGCATCAGAAGCCTTACAGAAAGATACTCAAACGAGAAATGAAAAGATACACAATTGGAATAGTAAAGATACGCAAACGATGTAAAGATACTCAGTTTGAAAGAAACACACTCCCACACTTGCAAAACTCTCAAATACAATAGAAACTCGCATCAGAAGCCTTACACAAAGATACTCAAACGAGAAATGAAAAGATACACAATTGGAATAGTAAAGATACGCAAACGATGTAAAGATACACAATTGGAATAGTAAAGATACGCAAACGATGTAAAGATACTCAGTTTGAAAGAAACACACTCCCACACTTGCAAAACTCTCAAATACAATAGAAACTCGCATCAGAAGCCTTACAGAAAGATACTCAAACGAGAAATGAAAAGATACACAATTGGAATAGTAAAGATACGCAAACGATGTAAAGATACACAATTGGAATAGTAAAGATACGCAAACGATGTAAAGATACTCAGTTTGAAAGAAACACACTCCCACACTTGCAAAACTCTCAAATTCAATAGAAACTCGCATCAGAAAGCGTTACAGAAAGATACTCAAACGAGAAATGAAAAGATACACAATTGGAATAGTAAAGATACGCAAACGATGTAAAGATACACAATTGGAATAGTAAAGATACGCAAACGATGTAAAGATACTCAGTTTGAAAGAAACACACTCCCACACTTGCAAAACTCTCAAATTCAATAGAAACTCGCATCAGATAACCGTTCAGAAAGATACTCAAACAAGAATTGAAAAGATACACAATTGGAATAGTAAAGATACGCAAACGATGTAAAGATACTCAGTTTGAAAGAAACACACTCCCACACTTGCAAAACTCTCAAATACAATAGAAACTCGCATCAGAAAGCCTTGTAGAAAGATACTCAAACGAGAATTGAAAAGATACACAATTGGAATAGTAAAGATACGCAAACGATGTAAAGATACACAATTGGAATAGTAAAGATACGCACACGATGTAAAGATACTCAGTTTGAAAGAAACACACTCCCACACTTGCAAAAGTCTCAAATACAATAGAAACTCGCATCAGAAGCCTTACAGAAAGATACTCAAACGAGATATGAAAAGATACACAATTGGAATAGTAAAGATACGCAAACGATGTAAAGATACACAATTGGAATAGTAAAGATACGCAAACGATGTAAAGATACTCAGTTTGAAAGAAACACACTCCCACACTTGCAAAACTCTCAAATACAATAGAAACTCGCATCAGAAGCCTTACAGAAAGATACTCAAACGAGAAATGAAAAGATACACAATTGGAATAGTAAAGATACGCAAACGATGTAAAGATACTCAGTTTGAAAGAAACACACTCCCACACTTGCAAAACTCTCAAATACAATAGAAACTCGCATCAGAAGCCTTACAGAAAGATACTCAAACGAGAAATGAAAAGATACACAATTGGAATAGTAAAGATACGCAAACGATGTAAAGATACTCAGTTTGAAAGAAACACACTCCCACACTTGCAAAACTCTCAAATACAATAGAAACTCGCATCAGAAGCCTTACAGAAAGATACTCAAACGAGAAATGAAAAGATACACAATTGGAATAGTAAAGATACGCAAACGATGTAAAGATACTCAGTTTGAAAGAAACACACACCCACACTTGCAAAACTCTCAAATACAATAGAAACTCGCATCAGAAGCCTTACAGAAAGATACTCAAACGAGAAATGAAAAGATACACAATTGGAATAGTAAAGATACGCAAACGATGTAAAGATACACAATTGGAATAGTAAAGATACGCAAACGATGTAAAGATACTCAGTTTGAAAGAAACACACTCCCACACTTGGAAAACTCTCAAATACAATAGAAACTCGCATCAGAAGCCTTACAGAAAGATACTCAAACGAGAAATGAAAAGATACACAATTGGAATAGTAAAGATACGCAAACTATGTAAAGATACTCAGTTTGAAAGAAACACACTCCCACACTTGCAAAACTCTCAAATTCAATAGAAACTCGCATCAGAAAGCCTTACAGAAAGATACTCAAACGAGAAATGAAAAGATACACAATTGGAATAGTAAAGATACGCAAACGATGTAAAGATACACAATTGGAATAGTAAAGATATGCAAACGATGTAAAGATACTCAGTTTGAAAGAAACACACTCCCACACTTGCAAAACTCTCAAATACAATAGAAACTCGCATCAGAAGCCTTACAGAAAGATACTCAAACGAGAAATGAAAAGATACACAATTGGAATAGTAAAGATACGCAAACGATGTAAAGATACACAATTGGAATAGTAAAGATACGCAAACGATGTAAAGATACTCAGTTTGAAAGAAACACACTCCCACACTTGCAAAACTCTCAAATACAATAGAAACTCGCATCAGAAGCCTTACAGAAAGATACTCAAACGAGAAATGAAAAGATACACAATTGGAATAGTAAAGATACGCAAACGATGTAAAGATACTCAGTTTGAAAGAAACACACTCCCACACTTGCAAAACTCTCAAATACAATAGAAACTCGCATCAGAAGCCTTACAGAAAGATACTCAAACGAGAAATGAAAAGATACACAATTGGAATAGTAAAGATACGCGAACGATGTAAAGATACAAAATTGGAATAGTAAAGATACGCAAACGATGTAAAGATACTCAGTTTTAAAGAAACACACTCCCACACTTGCAAAACTCTCAAATACAATAGAAACTCGCATCAGAAGCCTTACAGAAAGATACTCAAACGAGAAATGAAAAGATACACAATTGGAATAGTAAAGATACACAAACGATGTAAAGATACATAATTGGAATAGTAAAGATACGCAAACGATGTAAAGATACTCAGTTTGAAAGAAACACACTCCCACACTTGCAAAACTCTCAAATACAATAGAAACTCGCATCAGAAAGCCTTACAGAAAGATACTCAAACGAGAAATGAAAAGATACACAATTGGAATAGTAAAGATACGCAAACGATGTAAAGATACACAATTGGAATAGTAAAGATACGCAAACGATGTAAAGATACACAATTGGAATAGTAAAGATACGCAAACGATGTAAAGATACTCAGTTTGAAAGAAACACACTCCCACACTTGCAAAACTCTCAAATACAATAGAAACTCGCATCAGAAGCCTTACAGAAAGATACTCAAACGAGAAATGAAAAGATACACAATTGGAATAGTAAAGATACGCAAACTATGTAAAGATACTCAGTTTGAAAGAAACACACTCCCACACTTGCAAAACTCTCAAATTCAATAGAAACTCGCATCAGAAAGCCTTACAGAAAGATACTCAAACGAGAAATGAAAAGATACACAATTGGAATAGTAAAGATACGCAAACGATGTAAAGATACACAATTGGAATAGTAAAGATATTCAAACGATGTAAAGATACTCAGTTTGAAAGAAACACACTCCCACACTTGCAAAACTCTCAAATACAATAGAAACTCGCATCAGAAGCCTTACAGAAAGATACTCAAACGAGAAATGAAAAGATACACAATTGGAATAGTAAAGATACGCAAACGATGTAAAGATACACAATTGGAATAGTAAAGATACGCAAACGATGTAAAGATACTCAGTTTGAAAGAAACACACTCCCACACTTGCAAAACTCTCAAATACAATAGAAACTCGCATCAGAAGCCTTACAGAAAGATACTCAAACGAGAAATGAAAAGATACACAATTGGAATAGTAAAGATACGCAAACGATGTAAAGATACTCAGTTTGAAAGAAACACACTCCCACACTTGCAAAACTCTCAAATACAATAGAAACTCGCATCAGAAGCCTTACAGAAAGATACTCAAACGAGAAATGAAAAGATACACAATTGGAATAGTAAAGATACGCAAACGATGTAAAGATACTCAGTTTGAAAGAAACACACACCCACACTTGCAAAACTCTCAAATACAATAGAAACTCGCATCAGAAGCCTTACAGAAAGATACTCAAACGAGAAATGAAAAGATACACAATTGGAATAGTAAAGATACGCAAACGATGTAAAGATACACAATTGGAATAGTAAAGATACGCAAACGATGTAAAGATACTCAGTTTGAAAGAAACACACTCCCACACTTGCAAAACTCTCAAATACAATAGAAACTCGCATCAGAAGCCTTACAGAAAGATACTCAAACGAGAAATGAAAAGATACACAATTGGAATAGTAAAGATACGCAAACTATGTAAAGATACTCAGTTTGAAAGAAACACACTCCCACACTTGGAAAACTCTCAAATTCAATAGAAACTCGCATCAGAAAGCCTTACAGAAAGATACTCAAACGAGAAATGAAAAGATACACAATTGGAATAGTAAAGATACGCAAACGATGTAAAGATACACAATTGGAATAGTAAAGATATGCAAACGATGTAAAGATACTCAGTTTGAAAGAAACACACTCCCACACTTGCAAAACTCTCAAATTCAATAGAAACTCGCATCAGAAAACCGTTCAGAAAGATACTCAAACAAGAATTGAAAAGATACACAATTGGAATAGTAAAGATACGCAAACGATGTAAAGATACTCAGTTTGAAAGAAACACACTCCCACACTTGCAAAACTCTCAAATACAATAGAAACTCGCATCAGAAAGCCTTGTTGAAAGATACTCAAACGAGAATTGAAAAGATACACAATTAGAATAGTAAAGATACGCAAACGATGTAAAGATACACAATTGGAATAGTAAAGATACGCACACGATGTAAAGATACTCAGTTTGAAAGAAACACACTCCCACACTTGCAAAACTCTCAAATACAATAGAAACTCGAATCAGAAGCCTTACAGAAAGATACTCAAACGAGATATGAAAAGATACACAATTGGAATAGTAAAGATACGCAAACGATGTAAAGATACACAATTGGAATAGTAAAGATACGCAAACGATGTAAAGATACTATGTTTGAAAGAAACACACTCCCACACTTGCAAAACTCTCAAATACAATAGAAACTCGCATCAGAAGCCTTACAGAAAGATACTCAAACGAGAAATGAAAAGATACACAATTGGAATAGTAAAGATACGCAAACGATGTAAAGATACTCAGTTTGAAAGAAACACACTCCCACACTTGCAAAACTCTCAAATACAATAGAAACTCGCATCAGAAGCCTTACAGAAAGATACTCAAACGAGAAATGAAAAGATACACAATTGGAATAGTAAAGATACGCAAACGATGTAAAGATACTCAGTTTGAAAGAAACACACTCCCACACTTGCAAAACTCTCAAATACAATAGAAACTCGCATCAGAAGCCTTACAGAAAGATACTCAAACGAGAAATGAAAAGATACACAATTGGAATAGTAAAGATACGCAAACGATGTAAAGATACACAATTGGAATAGTAAAGATACGCAAACGATGTAAAGATACTCAGTTTGAAAGAAACACACTCCCACACTTGCAAAACTCTCAAATACAATAGAAACTCGCATCAGAAGCCTTACAGAAAGATACTCAAACGAGAAATGAAAAGATACACAATTGGAATAGTAAAGATACGCAAACTATGTAAAGATACTCAGTTTGAAAGAAACACACTCCCACACTTGCAAAACTCTCAAATACAATAGAAACTCGCATCAGAAGCCTTACAGAAAGATACTCAAACGAGATATGAAAAGATACACAATTGGAATAGTAAAGATACGCAAACGATGTAAAGATACACAATTGGAATAGTAAAGATACGCAAACGATGTAAAGATACTCAGTTTGAAAGAAACACACTCCCACACTTGCAAAACTCTCAAATACAATAGAAACTCGCATCAGAAGTCTTACATAAAGATACTCAAACGAGAAATGAAAAGATACACAATTGGAATAGTAAAGATACGCAAACGATGTAAAGATACACAATTGGAATAGTAAAGATACGCAAACTATGTAAAGATACTCAGTTTGAAAGAAACACACTCCCACACTTGCAAAACTCTCAAATTCAATAGAAACTCGCATCAGAAGCCTTACAGAAAGATACTCAAACGAGAAATGAAAAGATACACAAATGGAATAGTAAAGATACGCAAACTATGTAAAGATACTCAGTTTGAAAGAAACACACTCCCACACTTGCAAAACTCTCAAATTCAATAGAAACTCGCATCAGAAAGCCTTATAGAAAGATACTCAAACGAGAAATGAAAACATACACAATTGGAATAGTAAAGATACGCAAACGATGTAAAGATACACAATTGGAATAGTAAAGATATGCAAACGATGTAAAGATACTCAGTTTGAAAGAAACACACTCCCACACTTGCAAAACTCTCAAATTCAATAGAAACTCGCATCAGATAACCGTTCAGAAAGATACTCAAACGAGAATTGAAAAGATACACAATTGGAATAGTAAAGATACGCAAACGATGTAAAGATACTCAGTTTGAAAGAAACACACTCCCACACTTGCAAAACTCTCAAATTCAATAGAAACTTGCATCAGAAAGCCTTACAGAAAGATACTCAAACGAGAAATGAAAAGATACACAATTGGAATAGTAAAAATACGCAAACGATGGAAAGATACTCAGTATGAAAGAAACACACTCCCACACTTGCAAAACTCTCAAATTCAATAGAAACTCGCATCAGAAAGCTGATGATTGCTCGATTACTCGACATCAATATTTAACCCTGAACACATCATAGTAGTATAAAGCAAGAGGGTATCGTTCACAAACCGGGGATCCAGCCAGGGCTTAGGATCATAATACTTACACGAATTCATAAAGATATAAAAGGTTGATATAGTTTTCGGATTGAATCATAAAAACAGTAAATAAACCCTAAACTAATATATACATGTGATCAACCAACCAACACATAAACAATCACCAAAATAATTCACATAGAGGGAATCGAACAAGTTCTATAACTTCTTATTGAATCATGCCGAGACTATGTAATGAGCAACCAAGGATGGATCATGCATTTAGGGTTCTAAGCAGTAACCTAAACACATAGACACTTAACACATTCAATCAAAACCAAGCAGCCATAATCGAATTCTAACATGTTCATCTTTATTATGTAATCCCAAAGCCATGCACATTGAATTCATCAAGTATGTCACCTACTTAACCAACAACCATGCAATTCGAAAATCACATAAACAAGAATAAACATGTTCTTTAACATAAGTCTTTAATCCAACAACCTAAATATCATGCTACAAGCATAGTCATAACACTTAGAAATCGAAAATTGATCATAGCTAGGTTCGGCAGAAACCAAAAACAGAAATTCATAAAACCAAAACAATTTTCGAATCCTCTATATAAATTGAATCAAGTAGCTATTTCGAATCCTCTACAAATCGCAAGCTTCATCCAAGAACAAGAACAAAACCAAAACCGAGATTAAACAAGAGTGAATCATGGTTACACTTTATAAATCAAGCAATCCACAAGTGTAGCTGAGACTTCTATGGATGAAACCTCCTTCACAAGCGTGTTTGAAGGCTATTGATAGGTGGGGAATGATGGAATCAGTTTTAGGATTTCTTGGAATGGTGAAGGATGAATTCGGCAGAGCTATGGCTGTGTTTGTGTGTAGGGCTGATGATGTTGCTGAATGGTGAGGCCGGCCTCTATATATAGAGGTTTAGGATGCCTTCTTGCCGTGCCAAAAGGAAATAGAATCCAATTGGGAAACTGAAATCCTCTTTGTTATGGATTTGATTTATGTACTCCATATCCAACTTGATGTAGGAAACCATGTCCAATAGGGAGATCACTTTAAGGGCTGCACGGCAATCTCTTGGTCCAACTAGGAGTAGCTAGGCCGGCCTCCTCTTCTCCTTGTTCAACTCGAATATGATTTCTTTGTTCAACTAGGAATGCAACTCGGCAACTCTTCTTTCTTTCCAAATATGATTTGTCTTTCCTGAAAAGAAATCGTCGATTAAGAAATAGGAAAGAATGAAAATAGGAAAGTAGAGTCCTAGTCGAGTAAGGAATCCTAGCTCAATCAGGAGTTCTAACACTTAGCACAATTTCATCATCAAATCATCTCAATTCGAAATAGCTCTACCTATAACATACATATGACAAATATGAACCTAAAACAACTAAATAAGAAGTAACAAAGCATAAGAATAGGGCATATACACATTAAGAACGTCACACTTTGTGCTCCTATCAACAACCCCACACTTAGACTTTGCTAGTCCCTTAGCAAACACTAGAAAGAAAAAATCAAAACATAAACGAAATCAATACACTAAAGCTAACGACACAACATTCTAATGCCTTCAACTTTTTGTCTCAGAGATCTTCAAACTCATAGCATCAAGAATAACACTCAATCGAAATAGATACGATGAATTCAATGGTTAATAAACATGAAATTTCATTTAACAAGTAAGACATGGCAGAAACAAAGGTGAAATTAAGCTCGACATGTTCAAAACAAGTTCAAATTCAACTCACAAGGGATATGCACTCGAAATCTTTTCTCTCAAGAACATGGCATATGCTTAAAAGCTTTTCACACACAAGAGTTATGAACATATAGAAAATCGAAAACCTCCTGAAAGATACCAATCATATGCACAAATGAACCCAAACCATATGCTTACTCATGAAACAAACTCCACAAATAAAGAGCTACTCATTTTAAGAATCATGCGGATCTTTTAGAAAAGGGTAGGCTAGGCTCGGCATGGACATATTTTTCAGGGTAAATGAATCACAAAGGTCATCCTCAAGACTTAGCAGAGCAAAACATCCACCTTATGTCGCCATACTCCATAAAACAAGGGCCAATTATCATCATGTTGGACCCATTCTTCACTTTAAACAATGTGAAAACGAACAAAGGTAAGTATAACATTATTGAGCCTTCAACAAATACATCACAACTCCAAATTCACATAAACAAGTATGTATGCCGAGATCTTTCATCATACTTTCTTTCATATTTTTCTTTTCTTGCCGTGTATATATCTTTTTCTCTTCTTTTTCTCACGGCATCATTCATCATTTTTCTTTTCTTTTCATACTCTTTTCACGGCATAACATACATACAATAGCATAACCCCACACTTGAATCAACTCATCACTCCATATTACATCCAGAATCGGCTCTGCCAAGCCTCAAAGACAAGGTAGAGATATAACTATACTAAGCAAGGATATAACATGTTGGTAATGAAAGAAAAAGGCTTAACGTAGGCTCAAAGGGGTTAACACTAAGGTGTCCCAAGCAGGGCTCAAATAGGGATATACGGCTTTTTGGCTTAAGTGGTGGAAATCCTAAAAAGATCCAACAATCCTTTTCAAAATCAGAGTATATTATGACATAAAGCTTCGAAAGTTTCACAAAGTAAGTTCTAGCATTCTCTAGTTCATTGCAATTCTATGGCATATGAATTGATCAAAATAGATGTAATGAGGTTATAAAGCCAAGAAACGATAGAATAAACTCTCCAAAGAAAAGCACAAGTGTATGGCTCGAATCTCACATAGGTTACATGAATTCAAACAAGTAAAGAACATGCTCATTCTGTACCTCAGTTTCAAAATCCTCATCTACTACATGTTCGTACAAAATCTACACATCGATTAACCATCAAATAACAATGAAGTTCATTCCAATATCATGCTCATCTATCAACCATAAATTCCAAGATCAACTCATCCTAGACAGTTAAAGGCATACCTAGGACTCAAAACAAAAACAAAACAACTAAACAACTTCAAAAATCGAAAAACAGAACTAAAATGACACTAAAATTTCGAAAATTTAAACACATAACATCAAACAATAGAATTCAACGAATGATGTATACCCCACCCCACACTTAAAACTTACATTGCCCTCAATGTACAATATGATAAGCAACGAAAATTAGAAAGAGTTAAGGAATAAGAAAATGCAAACACTCGTTGATGGCTCCTTCATTGGCTTAAGTTTAGAGTCTATAGCCTAGACTATCTCCAAATCATCACTTGCTTGCCGTAAGATCAAGGAGAGACGTCTCCTCCACATTGTGTTCCACGAAATTGTCATAGTACGGCTTCAAGTGATGTCCATTGACCGTGAATTCCTTTCCATGCACCATACTTTTGATCTGAATAGCACCAGAAGGAAAAATATTAGTAACAACAAACGGTCCAAGCCACCTAGAACGGAGCTTGCCCGGAAACAATCGAAGTCGAGAATTAAACAAAAGAACTTTCTGCCCAACGACAAAGTGTTTCTTCCTAATCATGCGGTCATGGAATGTCTTAGTCTTCTCCTTGTAAACCATTGCCGAATCATAGGCCTCATTCCTAATCTCTTCAAGCTCATGCAATTGTAGCTTCCTATGTAATCCGGCCTCATCAATGTCCATATTAAAATTCTTCACAGCCCACCATGCACGATGTTCAAGCTCCACAGGAAGATGGCACGCCTTGCCATAGACTAATCGAAATGGTGGCATGCCTAGGGGAGTCTTGTATGCCGTCCTATAGGCCCAAAGAGCATCATCCAATCGTTGAGACCAATCCTTGCGTGATGGTCCAACAGACTTCTCTAAAATTCTCTTGATCTCACGATTAGATAACTCCACTTGTCCACTTGTTTGAGGGTGATAAGGCGTAGCAACCTTATGCTTGATTCCATACTTCTTCAACAACGCCCCAATGGTCCGGTTGCAAAAGTGAGATCCTCCATTACTAATGATAACTCTCGGCATACCAAACCTAGAGAAAATGTTAGAACGAAGGAAATCTGCAACAACTCGAGAATCATTAGTCCGGGTGGCCTTTGCTTCCACCCATTTCGAAACATAGTCAACACAAACGAGTATGTATAAGTAACCATTTGAGCTAGGAAAAGGTCCCATGAAATCAATACCCCAACAATCAAAAATTTCAACATATATAATCGGTGTCATAGGCATTTGATCTCTAGATCCTAAGTTTCCCATGCGTTGGCACCTATCACAAGTCATGCAAAAATGATATGCATCTTTGAAAATCGTAGGCCAAAAGAAACCACATTCTAACACCTTAAGAGCAGTCCTACGTGAACCAAAATGTCCTCCACAAGATTCAGAATGGCAAAAAGTAAGTATAGAATGATGTTCATGTTCAGGGACACACCTCCTAATGATTTGATCAACACAATGTTTCCACAAGTATGGTTCATCCCAAACATAGTACTTAGCTAATGCCTTAAGTCTATTCTTTTGTGCATGCGATAAAGTATCCGGAAATTGCTTAGACACAAGATAATTGACAATATCTGCATACCATGGCTCACTTACCTCAACTCGAAAGAGTTGCTCATCTGGAAAGCTCTCTTGGATGGCCAAGGGCTCGGCATCTCTCACCAAACGACTCAAGTGATCTGCCACAACATTGTCACTTCCCTTCTTGTCCTTGATTTCGAGATCAAACTCTTGGAGTAGAAGAATCCATCGAATCAATCTCGGTTTGGCATCCTTCTTTGTCATTAAATACTTCAAAGCTGCATGGTCAGTGTAAACAATAACTTTAGATTGAAGTAAGTAAGAACGAAACTTATCTAGAGCAAAGATCACGGCAAGAAGTTCTTTTTCAGTGGTGGTGTAGTTTTGTTGAGCATCATTGAGTGTTTGTGAGGCATAGTAGATGGCGTAGGGCTGCTTGTCCTTCCTCTGCCCTATCACGGCTCCAACTGCATAGTCGGAGGCATCACACATCAACTCGAATGGCAAGGACCAATCCGGCGGTGCCATGATCGGTGCTGAAGTTAGGAGCTTCTTCAAGGTCTCGAATGCATGCTTGCAATCATCATCAAAGTGGAATGGGACGTCCTTTTGAAGCAATGAACTCATTGGTCTCGCAATCTTGGAAAAATCCTTGATAAACCTACGATAGAAACCTGCATGTCCAAGAAACGATCGAACATCCCTCACACTTGTGGGGAGGGGTAAGTGACGCACAAGATCTATTTTAGACTTATCAACCTCAATTCCTCTAGATGAAACAATATGACCTAAGACAATACCTTGCGTGACCATAAAGTGACATTTTTCCCAATTCAAAACCAAGTTAGTTTCTTCACAACGTTTAAGCACAAGTTCAACATTTTCTAAACAAGTTTCGAAATCTTCACCATAGACAGAAAAATCATCCATGAAAACTTCAATTTTAGAACCAATATACTCAGAGAAAATGTGATACATACAACGTTGAAACGTACCTGGGGATTTGCACAAACCAAAAGGCATACGACGATAAGCAAACGTACCAAAAGGGCATGTGAACGTAGTCTTCTCTTGATCTTCTTCCGCAACACTTATTTGGTTGTATCCACTATATCCATCAAGGAAACAATAGAAAGAGTGACCAGCTAACCTCTCAAGCATTTGATCAATGAATGGCAATGGCATGTGATCCTTCCTTGTTGTCGCATTGAGCTTCCTATAGTCAATACATACCCTATGTCCGGTCACTGTCCTTTGAGGCACCAATTCGTTGTCCTTGTTCTTCACCACCGTGATGCCTGACTTCTTTGGCACAACTTGAATAGGAGAGATCCACCTACTATCCGAGATGGGGTAGATCACGCCACAATCGTGTAACTTGGTGATTTCATCCTTTACAACTTGCATCATTGGTGGGTGAAGGCGTCTCTGACCTTCCTTGGTTGGTTTGGCACCATCTTCTAGCAATATTCGATGCACACACATGGTAGGGCTAATTCCCTTAATGTCGGCTAAGGTCCATCCTATTGCCGTCTTGTGTCTCTTCAACACTTCAATCAATCTCTCTTCTTGCTCCTCATTTAGTGCAGATGAAATGATCACGGGCAATGTATCCTCTTCCCCTAAAAACGCATACTTCAAGTGGTCCGGAAGAACCTTAAGATCAAGCTTCGGAGCTTGCACCACAGAAGGAAGATTCTTGTTAGTAGTTAAGAGAATTGGACTAGGAGAGACAAAGCTTACCTCACGTGCAACCTCAAGAGAGGTCATGTTTTCATGAATGAAAGATGGCACGGCATCTTTAGCTTCTAACACCGAAATGTTAGAGCTATCACTTGTAAATCCGTCCCCTTGGGCAATGGTGAGTGCCAACTCGTCATTTGTCAAGGTATCTAGATAGTTATCTACAAGGGAATCAAGAATGTCAATTGAAAAACAATCACTTAACTCCGAAAGAGGATACCTCATAGCTTCAAAGATGTTGAAGCTAATCACTTCACCATCGAACTCAAAGGTGAGTGATCTACTAAACACATCTATTTTGGTTCTTGCAGTCCTCATGAAGGGGCGGCCTAACAAGATAGGAACCTCCTTGTCATCTGCCTCCGTTGGCTCCATGTCTATGACATAGAAGTCGGCAGGAAATATCAAGCTCGAAACCTGCACAAGAACATCTTCAACATAGCCCAAAGGGACTTTGTTGGAACAATCAGCCAATCGAATCACAACATTATCACGTTTCAAATCACCTAGACCTAGGTTCTCATAGATATAGTGCGGCATGACATTAATAGATGCACCTAAGTCTAACATTATCTTTTCAAATGTCATGTTTCCGATTGTACAAGGGATATAAAAACTCCCTGGATCCTTAAGCTTTGGTGGTAGCTTCCTTTGGAGCACGGCAGAAACCGTCTCACTCATTGTAACAACCTCCTTCTCTCGAGTCATCCTCTTGTTGGTGCACAATTCTTTCAAAAACTTAGCATACCTAGGATTTTGTTGTATGCATTCAATAAGAGGCATGTTCACTTCCACCTTCTTGAAAATGTCGAGCATGGCTTGATCAGAGTCATCCTTCTTTTGCTTTGCAAATCTACTAGGGAAGGGAACACGAGGAAGATCATTAGTTGAAACCAAACCACTAGAGTTAGGATCCTTACCTTTGTCATGCACGGCATGATCTTCTTTTGGTAGAGGCACGGCATCTTTGGCTTTAGAGGAGGCAGGGTCCTTCTCTAAGTCTTTGACATTGTAATTCTCAGCCTCCTTACCTTTAGAAGGCACGGCCTTCTTGTATTGCTGCAATGGAGCATCCAAGGTCCTCCCACTTCGTGTCACCATGGCCTTCACATTCGGATTAGGCTCAGTTTGGCTTGGCAACTTCCCTCCTTCATGGATCTTTCCCATGAAATCGATCACTTGTCCCATCTGCTTCTTAAGCTCGGTTATATCCTTAGAATGAGCTTGTTGACCTGTGAAAGATACACAAATGGAATAGTAAAGATACGCAAACTATGTAAAGATACTCAGTTTGAAAGAAACACACTCCCACACTTGCAAAACTCTCAAATTCAATAGAAACTCGCATCAGAAAGCCTTACAGAAAGATACTCAAACGAGAAATGAAAACATACACAATTGGAATAGTAAAGATACGCAAACGATGTAAAGATACACAATTGGAATAGTAAAGATATGCAAACGATGTAAAGATACTCAGTTTGAAAGAAACACACTCCCACACTTGCAAAACTCTCAAATTCAATAGAAACTCGCATCAGATAACCGTTCAGAAAGATACTCAAACGAGAATTGAAAAGATACACAATTGGAATAGTAAAGATACGCAAACGATGTAAAGATACTCAGTTTGAAAGAAACACACTCCCACACTTGCAAAACTCTCAAATTCAATAGAAACTCGCATCAGAAAGCCTTACAGAAAGATACTCAAACGAGAAATGAAAAGATACACAATTGGAATAGTAAAGATACGCAAACGATGTAAAGATACTCAGTATGAAAGAAACACACTCCCACACTTGCAAAACTCTCAAATTCAATAGAAACTCGCATCAGAAAGCTGATGATTGCTCGATTACTCGACATCAATATTTAACCCTGAACACATCATAGTAGTATAAAGCAAGAGGGTATCGTTCACAAACCGGGGATCCAGCCAGGGCTTAGGATCATAATACTTACACGAATTCATAAAGATATAAAAGGTTGATATAGTTTTCGGATTGAATCATAAAAACAGTAAATAAACCCTAAACTAATATATACATGTGATCAACCAACCAACACATAAACAATCACCAAAATAACTCACATAGAGGGAATCGAACAAGTTCTATAACTTCTTATTGAATCATGCCGAAACTATGTAATGAGCAACCAAGGATGGATCATGCATTTAGGGTTCTAAGCAGTAACCTAAACACATAGACACTTAACACATTCAATCAAAACCAAGCAGCCATAATCGAATTCTAACATGTTCATCTTTATTATGTAATCCCAAAGCCATGCACATTGAATTCATCAAGTATGTCACCTACTTAACCAACAACCATGCAATTCGAAAATCACATAAACAAGAATAAACATGTTCTTTAACATAAGTCTTTAATCCAACAACCTAAATATCATGCTACAAGCATAGTCATAACACTTAGAAATCGAAAATTGATCATAGCTAGGTTCGGCAGAAACCAAAAACAGAAATTCATAAAACCAAAACAATTTTCGAATCCTCTATATAAATTGAATCAAGTAGCTATTTCATAGACAAAATTGATACAAGACTACACTACACAAATCGCAAGCTTCATCCAAGAACAAGAACAAAACCAAAACCGAGATTAAACAAGAGTGAATCATGGTTACACTTTATAAATCAAGCAATCCACAAGTGTAGCCGAGACTTCTATGGATGAAACCTCCTTCACAAGCGTGTTTGAAGGCTATTGATAGGTGGGGAATGATGGAATCGGTTTTAGGATTTCTTGGAATGGTGAAGGATGAATTCAGCAGAGCTATGGCTGTGTTTGTGTGTAGGGCTGATGATGTTGCTGAATGGAGAGGCCGGCCTCTATATATAGAGGTTTAGGATGCCTTCTTGCCGTGCCAAAAGGAAATAGAATCCAATTGGGAAACTGAAATCCTCTTTGTTATGGATTTGATTTATGTACTCCATATCCAACTTGATGTAGGAAACCATGTCCAATAGGGAGATCACTTTAAGGGCTGCACGGCAATCTCTTGGTCCAACTAGGAGTAGCTAGGCCGGCCTCCTCTTCTCCTTGTTCAACTCGAATATGATTTCTTTGTTCAACTAGGAATGCAACTCGGCAACTCTTCTTTCTTTCTAAATATGATTTGTCTTTCCTGAAAAGAAATCGTCGATTAAGAAATAGGAAAGAATGAAAATAGGAAAGTAGAGTCATAGTCGAGTAAGGAATCCTAGCTCAATCAGGAGTTCTAACACTTAGCACAATTTCATCATCAAATCATCTCAATTCGAAATAGCTCTACCTATAACATACATATGACAAATATGAACCTAAAACAACTAAATAAGAAGTAACAAAGCATAAGAATAGGGCATATACACATTAAGAACGTCACACTTTGTGCTCCTATCAAAAGCCTTACAGAAAGATACTCAAACGAGAAATGAAAAGATACACAATTGGAATAGTAAAGATAAGCAAACGATGTAAAGATACACAATTGGAATAGTAAAGATACGCACACGATGTAAAGATACTCAGTTTGAAAGAAACACACTCCCACACTTGCAAAACTCTCAAATTCAATAGAAACTCGCATGAGAAAGCCTTACAGAAAGATACTCAAACGAGAAATGAAAAGATACACAATTGGAATAGTAAAGATACGCAAACGATGTAAAGATACACAATTGGAATAGTAAAGATACGCAAACTATGTAAAGATACTCAGTTTGAAAGAAACACACTCCCACACTTGCAAAACTCTCAAATTCAATAGAAACTCGCATCAGAAGGCTTACAGAAAGATACTCAAACGAGATATGAAAAGATACACAATTGGAATAGTAAAGATACGCAAACGATGTAAAGATACACAATTGGAATTGTAAAGATACGCAAACGATGTAAAGATACTCAGTTTGAAAGAAACACACTCCCACACTTGCAAAACTCTCAAATACAATAGAAACTCGCATCAGAAGCCTTACAGAAAGATACTCAAACGAGATATGAAAAGATACACAATTGGAATAGTAAAGATACGCAAACGATGTAAAGATACACAATTGGAATAGTAAAGATACGCAAACGATGTAAAGATACTCAGTTTGAAAGAAACACACTCCCACACTTGCAAAACTCTCAAATACAATAGAAACTCGCATCAGAAGCCTTACAGAAAGATACTCAAACGAGAAATGAAAAGATACACAATTGGAATAGTAAAGATACGCAAACGATGTAAAGATACACAATTGGAATAGTAAAGATACGCAAACGATGTAAAGATACTCAGTTTGTAAGAAACACACTCCCACACTTGCAAAACTCTCAAATTCAATAGAAACTCGCATCAGAAAGCCTTACAGAAAGATACTCAAACGAGAAATGAAAAGATACACAATTGGAATAGTAAAGATACGCAAACGATGTAAAGATACACAATTGGAATAGTAAAGATACGCAAACGATGTAAAGATACACAATTGGAATAGTAAAGATACGCAAACGATGTAAAGATACTCAGTTTGAAAGAAACACACTCCCACACTTGCAAAACTCTCAAATACAATAGAAACTCGCATCAGAAGCCTTACAGAAAGATACTCAAACAAGAAATGAAAAGATACACAATTGGAATAGTAAACATACGCAAACGATGTAAAGATACTCAGTTTGAAAGAAACACACTCCCACACTTGCAAAACTCTCAAATACAATAGAAACTTACATCAGAAGCCTTACAGAAAGATACTCAAACAAGAAATGAAAAGATAGACAATTGGAATAGTAAAGATACGCAAACGATGTAAAGATACACAATTGGAATAGTAAACATACGCAAACTATGTAAAGATACTCAGTTTGAAAGAAACACACTCCCACACTTGCAAAACTCTCAAATTCAATAGAGACTCGCATCAGAAAGCCTTACAGAAAGATACTCAAACGAGAAATGAAAAGATAGACAATTGGAATAGTAAAGATACGCAAACGATGTAAAGATACACAATTGGAATAGTAAAGATACGCAAACTATGTAAAGATGCTCAGTTTGAAAGAAACACACTCCCACACTTGCAAAACTCTCAAATTCAATAGAAACTCGCATGAGAAAGCCTTACAGAAAGATACTCAAACGAGAAATGAAAAGATACACAATTGGAATAGTAAAGATACGCAAACGATGTAAAGATACACAATTGGAATAGTAAAGATACGCAAACGACGTAAAGATACTCAGTTTGAAAGAAACACACTCCCACACTTGCAAAACTCTCAAATACAATAGAAACTCGCATCAGAAGCCTTACAGAAAGATACTCAAACGAGAAATGAAAAGATACACAATTGGAATAGTAAACATACGCAAACGATGTAAAGATACACAATTGGAATAGTAAAGATACGCAAACGATGTAAAGATACTCAGTTTGAAAGAAACACACTCCCACACTTGCAAAACTCTCAAATACAATAGAAACTCGCATCAGAAGCCTTACAGAAAGATACTCAAACGAGAAATGAAAAGATACACAATTGGAATAGTAAAGATACGCAAACGATGTAAAGATACTCAGTTTGAAAGAAATACACTCCCACACTTGCAAAACTCTCAAATTCAATAAAAACTCGCATCAGAAAGCCTTACAGAAAGATACTCAAACGAGAAATGAAAAGATACACAATTGGAATAGTAAAGATACGCAAACTATGTAAAGATACTCAGTTTGAAAGAAACACACTCCCACACTTGCAAAACTCTCAAATTCAATAGAAACTCGCATCAGAAAGCCTTACAGAAAGATACTCAAACGAGAAATGAAAAGATACACAATTGGAATAGTAAGGATACGCAAACGATGTAAAGATACACAATTGGAGTAGTAAAGATATGCAAACGATGTAAAGATACTCAGTTTGAAAGAAACACACTCCCACACTTGCAAAACTCTCAAATACAATAGAAACTCGCATCAGAAGCCTTACAGAAAGATACTCAAATGAGAAATGAAAAGATAGACAATTGGAATAGTAAAGATACGTAAACGATGTAAAGATACTCAGTTTGAAAGAAACACACTCCCACACTTGCAAAACTCTCAAATACAATAAAAACTCGCATCAGAAGCCTTACAGAAAGATACTCAAACGAGAAATGAAAAGATACACAATTGGAATAGTAAAGATATGCAAACTATGTAAAGATACTCAGTTTGAAAGAAACACACTCCCACACTTGCAATACTCTCAAATTCAATAGAAACTCGCATCAGAAAGCCTTACAGAAAGATACTCAAACGAGAAATGAAAACATACACAATTAGAATAGTAAAGATACGCAAACGATGTAAAGATACATAATTGGAATAGTTAAGATATGCAAACGATGTAAAGATACTCAGTTTGAAAGAAACACACTCCCACACTTGCAAAATTCTCAAATTCAATAGAAACTCGCATCAGATAACCGTTCAGAAAGATACTCAAACGAGAATTGAAAAGATACACAATTGGAATAGTAAAGATACGCAAACGATGTAAAGATACTCAGTTTGAAAAAAACACACTCCCACACTTGCAAAACTCTCAAATTCAATAGAAACTCGCATCAGAAAGCCTTACAGAAAGATACTCAAACGAGAAATGAAAAGATACACAATTGGAATAGTAAAGATACGCAAACGATGTAAAGATACACAATTGGAATAGTAAAGATACGCAAACGATGTAAAGATACTCAGTTTGAAAGAAACACACTCCCACACTTGCAAAACTCTCAAATACAATAGAAACTCGCATCAGAAGCCTTACAGAAAGATACTCAAACGAGAAATGAAAGATACACAATTGGAATAGTAAAGATACGGAAACGATGTAAAGATACACAATTGGAATAGTAAAGATACGCAAACGATGTAAAGATACTCAGTTTGAAAGAAACACACTCCCACACTTGCAAAACTCTCAAATACAATAGAAACTCACATCAGAAGCCTTACAGAAAGATACTCAAACGAGAAATGAAAAGATACACAATTGGAATAGTAAATATACGCAAACGATGTAAAGATACACAATTGGTATTGTAAAGATACGCAAACTATGTAAAGATACTCAGTTTGAAAGAAACACACTCCCACACTTGCAAAACTCTCAAATTCAATAGAAACTCGCATCAGAAAGCCTTACAGAAAGATACTCAAACGAGAAATGCAAAGATAGACAATTGGAATAGTAAAGATACGCAAACGATGTAAAGATACTCAGTTTGAAAGAAACACACTCCCACACTTGCAAAACTCTCAAATTCAATAGAGACTCGCATCAGAAAGCCTTACAGAAAGATACTCAAACGAGAAATGAAAAGATACACAATTGGAATAGTAAGGATACGCAAACGATGTAAAGATACACAATTAGAGTAGTAAAGATATGCAAACGATGTAAAGATACTCAGTTTGAAAGAAACACACTCCCACACTTGCAAAACTCTCAAATACAATAGAAACTCGCATCAGAAGCCTTACAGAAAGATACTCAAACGAGAAATGAAAAGATACACAATTGGAATAGTAAAGATACGCAAACGATGTAAAGATACTCAGTTTGAAAGAAACACACTCCCACACTTGCAAAACTCTCAAATACAATAGAAACTCGCATCAGAAGCCTGACAGAAAGATACTCAAACGAGAAATGAAAAGATACACAATTGGAATAGTAAAGATACGCAAACTATGTAAAGATACTCAGTTTGAAAGAAACACACTCCCACACTTGCAATACTCTCAAATTCAATAGAAACTCGCATCAGAAAGCCTTACAGAAAGATACTCAAACGAGAAATGAAAACATACACAATTAGAATAGTAAAGATACGCAAACGATGTAAAGATACACAATTGGAATAGTTAAGATATGCAAACGATGTAAAGATACTCAGTTTGAAAGAAACACACTCCCACACTTGCAAAACTCTCAAATTCAATAGAAACTCGCATCAGATAACCGTTCAGAAAGATACTCAAACGAGAATTGAAAAGATACACAATTGGAATAGTAAAGATACGCAAACTATGTAAAGATACTCAGTTTGAAAGAAACACACTCCCACACTTGCAAAACTCTCAAATTCAATAGAAACTCGCATCAGAAAGCCTTACAGAAAGATACTCAAACGAGAAATGAAAACATACACAATTGGAATAGTAAAGATACGCAAACGATGTAAAGATACACAATTGGAAGAGTAAAGATATGCAAACGATGTAAAGATACTCAGTTTGAAAGAAACACACTCCCACACTTGCAAAACTCTCAAATTCAATAGAAACTCGCATCAGATAACCGTTCAGAAAGATACTCAAACGAGAATTGAAAAGATACACAATTGGAATAGTAAAGATACGCAAACGATGTAAAGATACTCAGTTGGAATAGTAAAGATATGCAAACGATGTAAAGATACTCAGTTTGAAAGAAACACACTCCCACACTTGCAAAACTCTCAAATTCAATAGAAACTCGCATCAGAAAGCCTTACAGAAAGATACTCAAATGAGAAATGAAAAGATACACAATTGGAATAGTAAAGATACGCAAACGATGTAAAGATACACAATTGGAATAGTAAAGATACGCAAACGATGTAAAGATACTTAGTTTGAAAGAAACACACTCCCACACTTGCAAAACTCTCAAATACAATAGAAACTCGCATCAGAAGCCTTACAGAAAGATACTCAAACGAGAATTGAAAGATACACAATTGGAATAGTAAAGATACGGAAACGATGTAAAGATACACAATTGGAATAGTAAAGATACGCAAACTATGTAAAGATACTCAGTTTGAAAGAAACACACTCCCACACTTGCAAAACTCTCAAATTCAATAGAAACTCGCATCAGAAAGCCTTACAGAAAGATACTCAAACGAGAAATAAAAAGATACACAATTGGAATAGTAAAGATACGCAAACGATGTAAAGATACACAATTGGAATAGTAAAGATATGCAAACGATGTAAAGATACTCAGTTTGAAAGAAACACACTCCCACACTTGCAAAACTCTCAAATTCAATAAAAACTCGCATCAGATAACCGTTCAGAAAGATACTCAAACGAGAATTGAAAAGATACACAATTGGAATAGTAAAGATACGCAAACGATGTAAAGATACACAATTGGAATAGTAAAGATATGCAAACTATGTAAAGATACTCAGTTTGAAAGAAACACACTCCCACACTTGCAAAACTCTCAAATTCAATAGAAACTCGCATCAGAAAGCCTTACAGAAAGATACTTAAACGAGAAATGAAAAGATACACAATTGGAATAGTAAAGATACGCAAACGATGTAAAGATACACAATTGGAATAGTAAAGATACGCAAACGATGTAAAGATACTTAGTTTGAAAGAAACACACTCCCACACTTGCAAAACTCTCAAATACAATAGAAACTCGCATCAGAAGCCTTACAGAAAGATACTCAAACGAGAATTGAAAGATACACAATTGGAATAGTAAAGATACGCAAACTATGTAAAGATACTAAGTTTGAAAGAAACACACTCCCACACTTGCAAAACTCTCAAATTCAATAGAAACTCGCATCAGAAAGCCTTACAGAAAGATACTCAAACGAGAAATGAAAAGATACACAATTGGAATAGTAAAGATACGCAAACGATGTAAAGATACACAATTGGAATAGTAAAGATACGCAAACGATGTAAAGATACTCAGTTTGAAAGAAACACACTCCCACACTTGCAAAACTCTCAAATACAATAGAAACTCGCATCAGAAGCCTTACAGAAAGATACTCAAACGAGAAATGAAAAGATACACAATTGGAATAGTAAAGATACGCAAACGATGTAAAGATACACAATTGGAATAGTAAAGATATGCAAACTATGTAAAGATACTCAGTTTGAAAGAAACACACTCCCACACTTGCAAAACTCTCAAATTCAATAGAAACTCGCATCAGAAAGCCTTACAGAAAGATACTCAAATGAGAAATGAAAAGATACACAATTGGAATAGTAAAGATACGCAAACGATGTAAAGATACACAATTGGAATAGTAAAGATACGCAAACGATGTAAAGATACTTAGTTTGAAAGAAACACACTCCCACACTTGCAAAACTCTCAAATACAATAGAAACTCGCATCAGAAGCCTTACAGAAAGATACTCAAACGAGAATTGAAAGATACACAATTGGAATAGTAAAGATACGGAAACGATGTAAAGATACACAATTGGAATAGTAAAGATACGCAAACTATGTAAAGATACTCAGTTTGAAAGAAACACACTCCCACACTTGCAAAACTCTCAAATTCAATAGAAACTCGCATCAGAAAGCCTTACAGAAAGATACTCAAACGAGAAATAAAAAGATACACAATTGGAATAGTAAAGATACGCAAACGATGTAAAGATACACAATTGGAATAGTAAAGATATGCAAACGATGTAAAGATACTGAGTTTGAAAGAAACACACTCCCACACTTGCAAAACTCTCAAATACAATAGAAACTCGCATCAGAAGCATTACAGAAAGATACTCAAACGAGAAATGAAAAGATAGACAATTGGAATAGTAAAGATACGCAAACGATGTAAAGATACACAATTGGAATAGTAAAGATACGCAAACGATGTAAAGATATTCAGTTTGAAAGAAACACACTCCCACACTTGCAAAACTCTCAAATACAATAGAAACTCGCATCAGAAGCCTTACAGAAAGATACTCAAACGAGAAATGAAAAGTTACACAATTGGAATAGTAAAGATACGCAAACGATGTAAAGATACACAATTGGAATAGTAAAGATACGCAAACTATGTAAAGATACTCAGTTTGAAAGAAACACACTCCCACACTTGCAAAACTCTCAAATTCAATAGAAACTCGCATCAGAAAGCCTTACAGAAAGATACTCAAACGAGAAATGAAAAGATACACAATTGGAATAGTAAAGATACGCAAACGATGTAAAGATACACAATTGGAATAGTAAAGATATGCAAACGATGTAAAGATACTGAGTTTGAAAGAAACACACTCCCACACTTGCAAAACTCTCAAATACAATAGAAACTCGCATCAGAAGCCTTACAGAAAGATACTCAAACGAGAAATGAAAAGATACACAATTGGAATAGTAAAGATACGCAAACGATGTAAAGATACACAATTGGAATAGTAAAGATACGCAAACGATGTAAAGATACTCAGTTTGAAAGAAACACACTCCCACACTTGCAAAACTCTCAAATTCAATAGAAACTCGCATCAGAAAGCCTTACAGAAAGATACTCAAACGAGAAATGAAAAGATACACAATTGGAATAGTAAAGATACACAAACGATGTAAAGATACACAATTGGAATAGTAAAGATACGCAAACTATGTAAAGATACTCAGTTTGAAAGAAACACACTCCCACACTTGCAAAACTCTCAAATTCAATAGAAACTCGCATCAGAAAGCCTTACAGAAAGATACTCAAACGAGAAATGAAAAGATACACAATTGGAATAGTAAAGATACGCAAACGATGTAAAGATACACAATTGGAATAGTAAAGATACGCAAACGATGTAAAGATACTTAGTTTGAAAGAAACACACTCCCACACTTGCAAAACTCTCAAATACAATAGAAACTCGCATCAGAAGCCTTACAGAAAGATACTCAAACGAGAAATGAAAGATACACAATTGGAATAGTAAAGATACGGAAACGATGTAAAGATACACAATTGGAATAGTAAAGATACGCAAACGATGTAAAGATATTCAGTTTGAAAGAAACACACTCCCACACTTGCAAAACTCTCAAATACAATAGAAACTCGCATCAGAAGCCTTACAGAAAGATACTCAAACGAGAAATGAAAAGATACACAATTGGAATAGTAAAGATACGCAAACGATGTAAAGATACACAATTGGAATAGTAAAGATACGCAAACTATGTAAAGATACTCAGTTTGAAAGAAACACACTCCCACACTTGCAAAACTCTCAAATTCAATAGAAACTCGCATCAGAAAGCCTTACAGAAAGATACTCAAACGAGAAATGAAAAGATACACAATTGGAATAGTAAAGATACGCAAACGATGTAAAGATACACAATTGGAATAGTAAAGATACGCAAACGATGTAAAGATACTGAGTTTGAAAGAAACACGCTCCCACACTTGCAAAACTCTCAAATACAATAGAAACTCACATCAGAAGCCTTACAGAAAGATACTCAAACGAGAAATGAAAAGATAGACAATTGGAATAGTAAAGATACGCAAACGATGTGAAGATACACAATTGGAATAGTAAAGATACGCAAACGATGTAAAGATACTCAGTTTGAAAGAAACACACTCCCACACTTGCAAAACTCTCAAATACAATAAAAACTCGCATCAGAAGCCTTACAGAAAGATACTCAAACGAGAAATGAAAAGATAGACAATTGGAATAGTAAAGATACGCAAACGATGTGAAGATACACAATAGGAATAGTAAAGATACGCAAACGATGTAAAGATACTCAGTTTGAAAGAAACACACTCCCACACTTGCAAAACTCTCAAATACAATAGAAACTCGCATCAGAAAGCCTTACAGAAAGATACTCAAACGAGAAATGAAAAGATACACAATTGGAATAGTAAAGATACGCAAACGATGTAAAGATACACAATTGGAATAGTAAAGACACGCAAACTATGTAAAGATACTCAGTTTGAAAGAAACACACTCCCACACTTGCAAAACTCTCAAATTCAATAGAAACTCGCATCAGAAAGCCTTACAGAAAGATACTCAAACGAGAAATGAAAAGATAGACAATTGGAATAGTAAAGATACGCAAACGATGTAAAGATACACAATTGGAATAGTAAAGATATGCAAACGATGTAAAGATACTGAGTTTGAAAGAAACACACTCCCACACTTGCAAAACTCTCAAATACAATAGAAACTCGCATCAGAAGCCTTACAGAAAGATACTCAAACGAGAAATGAAAAGATACACAATTGGAATAGTAAAGATACGCAAACGATGTAAAGATACACAATTGGAATAGTAAAGATATGCAAACGATGTAAAGATACTGAGTTTGAAAGAAACACACTCCCACACTTGCAAAACTCTCAAATACAATAGAAACTCGCATCAGAAGCCTTACAGAAAGATACTCAAACGAGAAATGAAAAGATAGACAATTGGAATACTAAAGATACGCAAACGATGTAAAGATACACAATTGGAATAGTAAAGATACGCAAACGATGTAAAGATACTCAAACGAGAAATGAAAAGATAGACAATTGGAATAGTAAAGATACGCAAACGATGTGAAGATACACAATAGGAATAGTAAAGATACGCAAACGATGTAAAGATACTCAGTTTGAAAGAAACACACTCCCACACTTGCAAAACTCTCAAATACAATAGAAACTCGCATCAGAAAGCCTAACAGAAAGATACTCAAACGAGAAATGAAAAGATAGACAATTGGAATAGTAAAGATACGCAAACGATGTAAAGATACACAATTGGAATAGTAAAGATAGGCAAACGATGTAAAGATACTCAAACGAGAAATGAAAAGATAGACAATTGGAATAGTAAAGATACGCAAACGATGTGAAGATACACAATAGGAATAGTAAAGATACGCAAACGATGTAAAGATACTGAGTTTGAAAGTAACACACTCCCACACTTGCAAAACTCTCAAATTCAATAGAAACTCGCATCAGAAAGCCTTACAGAAAGATACTCAAACGAGAAATGAAAAGATAGACAATTGGAATAGTAAAGATACGCAAACGATGTGAAGATACACAATAGGAATAGTAAAGATACGCAAACGATGTAAAGATACTCAGTTTGAAAGAAACACACTCCCACACTTGCAAAACTCTCAAATACAATAGAAACTCGCATCAGAAAGCCTTACAGAAAGATACTCAAACGAGAAATGAAAAGATACACAATTGGAATAGTAAAGATACGCAAACGATGTAAAGATACACAATTGGAATAGTAAAGATATGCAAACGATGTAAAGATACTGAGTTTGAAAGAAACACACTCCCACACTTGCAAAACTCTCAAATACAATAGAAACTCGCATCAGAAGCCTTACAGAAAGATACTCAAACGAGAAATGAAAAGATACACAATTGGAACAGTAAAGATACGCAAACGATGTAAAGATACACAATTGGAATAGTAAAGATACGCAAACGATGTAAAGATACTCAGTTTGAAAGAAACACACTCCCACACTTGCAAAACTCTCAAATTCAATAGAAACTCGCATCAGAAAGCCTTACAGAAAGATACTCAAACGAGAAATGAAAAGATACACAATTGGAATAGTAAAGATACGCAACCGATGTAAAGATACACAATTGGAATAGTAAAGATACGCAAACGATGTAAAGATACTCAGTTTGAAAGAAACACACTCCCACACTTGCAAAACTCTCAAATACAATAGAAACTCGCATCAGAAGCCTTACAGAAAGATACTCAAACGAGAAATGAAAGATACACAATTGGAATTGTTAAGATACGCAAACGATGTAAAGATACTCAGTTTGAAAGAAACCCACTCCCACACTTGCAAAACTCTCAAATTCAATAGAAACTCGCATCAGAAAGCCTTACAGAAAGATACTAAAAGCAGAATAGAAAAGATACACAATTGGAATAGTAAAGATACGCAAATGATGTAAAGATACTCAGTTTGAAAGAAACACTCTCCCACACTTGCAAAACTCTCAAATTCAATAGAAACTCGCATCAGATAGCCGTTCAGAAAGATACTAAAAGCAGAATAGAAAAGATACACAATTGGAATAGTAAAGATACGCAAATGATGTAAAGATACTCAGTTTGAAAGAAACACTCTCCCACACTTGCAAAACTCTCAAATTCAATAGAAACTCGCATCAGATAGCCGTTCAGAAAGATACGCAAACGAGAATTGAAAAGATACACAATTGGAATAGTAAAGATACGCAAACGATGTAAAGATACTCAGTTTGAAAGAAACACACTCCCACACTTGCAAAACTCTCAAATTCAATAGAAACTCGCATCAGATAACCGTCCAGAAAGATACTCAAACGAGAATTGAAAAGATACACAATTGGAATAGTAAAGATACGCAAACGATGTAAAGATACTCAGTTTGAAAGAAACACACTCCCACACTTGCAAAACTCTCAAATTCAATAGAAACTCGCATCAGATAACCGTCCAGAAAGATACTCAAACGAGAAATGAAAAGATACACAATTGGAATAGTAAAGATACGCAAACGATGTAAAGATACTCAGTTTGAAAGAAACACACTCCCACACTTGCAAAACTCTCAAATTCAATAGAAACTCGCATCAGAAAGCCTTACAGAAAGATACTCAAACGAGAAATGAAAGATACACAATTGGAATAGTAAAGATACGGAAACGATGTAAAGATACACAATTGGAATAGTAAAGATACGCAAACGATGTAAAGATACTCAGTTTGAAAGAAACACACTCCCACACTTGCAAAACTCTCAAATACAATAGAAACTCGCGTCAGAAGGCTTACAGAAAGATACTCAAACGAGAAATGAAAAGATACACAATTGGAATAGTAAAGATATGCAAACGATGTAAAGATACTGAGTTTGAAAGAAACACACTCCCACACTTGCAAAACTCTCAAATACAATAGAAACTCGCATCAGAAGCCTTACAGAAAGATACTCAAACGAGAAATGAAAAGATAGACAATTGGAATAGTAAAGATACGCAAACGATGTAAAGATACTCAGTTTGAAAGAAACCCACTCCCACACTTGCAAAACTCTCAAATTCAATAGAAACTCGCATCAGAAAGCCTTACAGAAAGATACGAAAAGCAGAATGGAAAAGATACACAATTGGAATAGTAAAGATACGCAAATGATGTAAAGATACTCAGTTTGAAAGAAACACTCTCCCACACTTGCAAAACTCTCAAATTCAATAGAAACTCGCATCAGATAGCCGTTCAGAAAGATACGCAAACGAGATTTGAAAAGATACACAATTGGAATAGTAAAGATACGCAAACGATGTAAAGATACTCAGTTTGAAAGAAACACACTCCCACACTTGCAAAACTCTCAAATTCAATAGAAACTCGCATCAGATAACCGTCCAGAAAGATACTCAAACGAGAATTGAAAAGATACACAAATGGAATAGTAAAGATACGCAAACGATGTAAAGATACTCAGTTTGAAAGAAACACACTCCCACACTTGCAAAACTCACAAACTCAATAGAAACTCGCATCAGAAAGCCTTACAGAAAGATACTCAAACGAGAAATGAAAAGATACACAATTGGAATAGTAAAGATATGCAAACGATGTAAAGATACTCAGTTTGAAAGAAACACACTCCCACACTTGCAAAACTCTCAAATACAATAGAAACTCACATCAAAAGCCTTACAGAAAGATACTGAAAGGAGAAATGAAAAGATACACGATTGGAATAGTAAAGATACGCAAACGATGTAAAGATACACAATTGGAATAGTACAGATACGCAAACGATGTAAAGATACTCAGTTTGAAAGAAACACACTCCCACACTTGCAAAACTCTCAAATACAATAGAAACTCGCATCAGAAGCCTTACAGAAAGATACTCAAACGAGAAATGAAAAGATACACAATTGGAATAGTAAAGATACGCAAACGATGTAAAGATACACAATTGGAATAGTAAAGATACGCAAACGATGTAAAGATACTCAGTTTGAAAGAAACACACTCCCACACTTGCAAAACTCTCAAATACAATAGAAACTCGCATCAGAAGCCTTACAGAAAGATACTCAAACGAGAAATGAAAAGATACACAATTAGAATAGTAAAGATACGCAAACGATGTAAAGATACACAATAGGAATAGTAAAGATACGCAAACGATGTAAAGATACTCAGTTTGAAAGAAACACACTCCCACACTTGCAAATCTCTCAAATTCAATAGAAACTCACATCAGAAAGCCTTACAGAAAGATACTCAAACGAGAAATGAAAAGATACACAATTGGAATAGTAAAGATACGCAAACGATGTAAAGATACACAATTGGAATAGTAAAGATACGCAAACGATGTAAAGATACTCAGTTTGAAAGAAACACACTCCCACACTTGCAAAATTCTCAAATACAATAGAAACTCGCATCAGAAAGCCTTACAGAACGATACTCAAACGAGAAATGAAAAGATACACAATTGGAATAGTAAAGATACGCAAACGATGTAAAGATAATCAGTTTGAAAGAAACACACTCCCACACTTGCAAAACTCTCAAATACAATAGAAACTCGCATCAGAAGCCTTACAGAAAGATACTCAAACGAGAAATGAAAAGATACAAAATTGGAATAGTAAAGATACGCAAACGATGTAAAGATACACAATTGGAATAGTAAAGATACGCAAACGATGTAAAGATACTCAGTTTGAAAGAAACACACTCCCACACTTGCAGAACTCTCAAATACAATAGAAACTCGCATCAGAAGCCTTACAGAAAGATACTCAAACGAGAAATGAAAAGATACACAATTGGAATAGTAAAGATACGCAAACGATGTAAAGATAAACAATTGGAATAGTAAAGATACATAATTGGAATAGTAAAGATACGCAAACGATGTAAAGATACTCAGTTTGAAAGAAACACACTCCCACACTTGCAAAACTCTCAAATACAATAGAAACTCGCATCAGAAGCCTTACAGAAAGATACTCAAACGAGAAATGAAAAGATACACAATTGGAATAGTAAAGATACGCAAACGATGTAAAGATAAACAATTGGAATAGTAAAGATACACAATTGGAATAGTAAAGATACGCAAACGATGTAAAGATACTCAGTTTGAAAGAAACACACTCCCACACTTGCAAAACCCTCAAATACAATAGAAACTCGCATCAGAAGCCTTACAGAAAGATACTCAAACGAGAAATGAAAAGATACACAATTAGAATAGTAAAGATACGCAAACGATGTAAAGATACACAATTGGAATAGTAAAGATACGCAAACGATGTAAAGATACTCAGTTTGAAAGAAACACACTCCCACACTTGCAAAACTCTCAAATACAATAGAAACTCGTATCAGAAGCCTTACAGAAAGATACCCAAACGAGAAATGAAAAAATACACAATTGGAATAGTAAAGATACGCAAACAATGTAAAGATACACAATTGGAATAGTAAAGATACGCAAACGATGTAAAGATACTCAGTTGAAAGAAACACACTCCCACACTTGCAAAACTCTCAAATACAATAGAAACTCGCATCAGAAGCCTTACAGAAAGATACTCAAACGAGAAATGAAAGATACACAATTGGAATAGTTAAGATACGCAAACGATGTAAAGATACTCAGTTTGAAAGAAACCCACTCCCACACTTGCAAAACTCTCAAATTCAATAGAAACTCGCATCAGAAAGCCTTACAGAAAGATACTAAAAGCAGAATAGAAAAGATACACAATTGGAATAGTAAAGATACGCAAATGATGTAAAGATACTCAGTTTGAAAGAAACACTCTCCCACACTTGCAAAACTCTCAAATTCAATAGAAACTCGCATCAGATAGCCGTTCAGAAAGATACTAAAAGCAGAATAGAAAAGATACACAATTGGAATAGTAAAGATACGCAAATGATGTAAAGATACTCAGTTTGAAAGAAACACTCTCCCACACTTGCAAAACTCTCAAATTCAATAGAAACTCGCATCAGATAGCCGTTCAGAAAGATACGCAAACGAGAATTGAAAAGATACACAATTGGAATAGTAAAGATACGCAAACGATGTAAAGATACTCAGTTTGAAAGAAACACACTCCCACACTTGCAAAACTCTCAAATTCAATAGAAACTCGCATCAGATAACCGTCCAGAAAGATACTCAAACGAGAATTGAAAAGATACACAATTGGAATAGTAAAGATACGCAAACGATGTAAAGATACTCAGTTTGAAAGAAACACACTCCCACACTTGCAAAACTCTCAAATTCAATAGAAACTCGCATCAGATAACCGTCCAGAAAGATACTCAAACGAGAAATGAAAAGATACACAATTGGAATAGTAAAGATACGCAAACGATGTAAAGATACTCAGTTTGAAAGAAACACACTCCCACACTTGCAAAACTCTCAAATTCAATAGAAACTCGCATCAGAAAGCCTTACAGAAAGATACTCAAACGAGAAATGAAAGATACACAATTGGAATAGTAAAGATACGGAAACGATGTAAAGATACACAATTGGAATAGTAAAGATACGCAAACGATGTAAAGATACTCAGTTTGAAAGAAACACACTCCCACACTTGCAAAACTCTCAAATACAATAGAAACTCGCGTCAGAAGGCTTACAGAAAGATACTCAAACGAGAAATGAAAAGATACACAATTGGAATAGTAAAGATATGCAAACGATGTAAAGATACTGAGTTTGAAAGAAACACACTCCCACACTTGCAAAACTCTCAAATACAATAGAAACTCGCATCAGAAGCCTTACAGAAAGATACTCAAACGAGAAATGAAAAGATAGACAATTGGAATAGTAAAGATACGCAAACGATGTAAAGATACACAATTGGAATAGTAAAGATACGCAAACGATGTAAAGATACTCAGTTTGAAAGAAACACACTCCCACACTTGCAAAACTCTCAAATTCAATAGAAAATTGCATCAGAAAGCCTTACAAAAAGATACTCAAACGAGAAATGAAAAGATACACAATTGGAATAGTAAAGATACGCAAACGATGTAAAGATACTCAGTTTGAAAGAAACCCACTCCCACACTTGCAAAACTCTCAAATTCAATAGAAACTCGCATCAGAAAGCCTTACAGAAAGATACGAAAAGCAGAATGGAAAAGATACACAATTGGAATAGTAAAGATACGCAAATGATGTAAAGATACTCAGTTTGAAAGAAACACTCTCCCACACTTGCAAAACTCTCAAATTCAATAGAAACTCGCATCAGATAGCCGTTCAGAAAGATACGCAAACGAGATTTGAAAAGATACACAATTGGAATAGTAAAGATACGCAAACGATGTAAAGATACTCAGTTTGAAAGAAACACACTCCCACACTTGCAAAACTCTCAAATTCAATAGAAACTCGCATCAGATAACCGTCCAGAAAGATACTCAAACGAGAATTGAAAAGATACACAATTGGAATAGTAAAGATACGCAAACGATGTAAAGATACTCAGTTTGAAAGAAACACACTCCCACACTTGCAAAACTCACAAACTCAATAGAAACTCGCATCAGAAAGCCTTACAGAAAGATACTCAAACGAGAAATGAAAAGATACACAATTGGAATAGTAAAGATATGCAAACGATATAAAGATACTCAGTTTGAAAGAAACACACTCCCACACTTGCAAAACTCTCAAATACAATAGAAACTCACATCAAAAGCCTTACAGAAAGATACTGAAAGGAGAAATGAAAAGATACACGATTGGAATAGTAAAGATACGCAAACGATGTAAAGATACACAATTGGAATAGTACAGATACACAAACGATGTAAAGATACTCAGTTTGAAAGAAACACACTCCCACACTTGCAAAACTCTCAAATACAATAGAAACTCGCATCAGAAGCCTTACAGAAAGATACTCAAACGAGAAATGAAAAGATACACAATTGGAATAGTAAAGATACGCAAACGATGTAAAGATACTCAGTTTGAAAGAAACACACTCCCACACTTGCAAAACTCTCAAATACAATAGAAACTCGTATCAGAAGCCTTACAGAAAGATACTGAAAGGAGAAATGAAAAGATACACGATTGGAATAGTAAAGATACGCAAACGATGTAAAGATACACAATTGGAATAGTACAGATACACAAACGATGTAAAGATACTCAGTTTGAAAGAAACACACTCCCACACTTGCAAAACTCTCAAATACAATAGAAACTCGCATCAGAAGCCTTACAGAAAGATACTCAAACGAGAAATGAAAAGATACACAATTGGAATAGTAAAGATACGCAAACGATGTAAAGATACTCAGTTTGAAAGAAACACACTCCCACACTTGCAAAACTCTCAAATACAATAGAAACTCGTATCAGAAGCCTTACAGAAAGATACCCAAACGAGAAATGAAAAAATACACAATTGGAATAGTAAAGATACGCAAACAATGTAAAGATACACAATTGGAATAGTAAAGATACGCAAACGATGTAAAGATACTCAGTTTGAAAGAAACACACTCCCACACTTGCAAAACTCTCAAATACAATAGAAACTCGCATCAGAAGCCTTACAGAAAGATACTCAAACGAGAAATGAAAGATACACAATTGGAATAGTTAAGATACGCAAACGATGTAAAGATACTCAGTTTGAAAGAAACCCACTCCCACACTTGCAAAACTCTCAAATTCAATAGAAACTCGCATCAGAAAGCCTTACAGAAAGATACTAAAAGCAGAATAGAAAAGATACACAATTGGAATAGTAAAGATACGCAAATGATGTAAAGATACTCAGTTTGAAAGAAACACTCTCCCACACTTGCAAAACTCTCAAATTCAATAGAAACTCGCATCAGATAGCCGTTCAGAAAGATACTAAAAGCAGAATAGAAAAGATACACAATTGGAATAGTAAAGATACGCAAATGATGTAAAGATACTCAGTTTGAAAGAAACACTCTCCCACACTTGCAATACTCTCAAATTCAATAGAAACTCGCATCAGATAGCCGTTCAGAAAGATACGCAAACGAGAATTGAAAAGATACACAATTGGAATAGTAAAGATACGCAAACGATGTAAAGATACTCAGTTTGAAAGAAACACACTCCCACACTTGCAAAACTCTCAAATTCAATAGAAACTCGCATCAGATAACCGTCCAGAAAGATACTCAAACGAGAATTGAAAAGATACACAATTGGAATAGTAAAGATACGCAAACGATGTAAAGATACTCAGTTTGAAAGAAACACACTCCCACACTTGCAAAACTCTCAAATTCAATAGAAACTCGCATCAGATAACCGTCCAGAAAGATACTCAAACGAGAAATGAAAAGATACACAATTGGAATAGTAAAGATACGCAAACGATGTAAAGATACTCAGTTTGAAAGAAACACACTCCCACACTTGCAAAACTCTCAAATTCAATAGAAACTCGCATCAGAAAGCCTTACAGAAAGATACTCAAACGAGAAATGAAAGATACACAATTGGAATAGTAAAGATACGGAAACGATCTAAAGATACACAATTGGAATAGTAAAGATACGCAAACGATGTAAAGATACTCAGTTTGAAAGAAACACACTCCCACACTTGCAAAACTCTCAAATACAATAGAAACTCGCGTCAGAAGGCTTACAGAAAGATACTCAAACGAGAAATGAAAAGATACACAATTGGAATAGTAAAGATATGCAAACGATGTAAAGATACTGAGTTTGAAAGAAACACACTCCCACACTTGCAAAACTCTCAAATACAATAGAAACTCGCATCAGAAGCCTTACAGAAAGATACTCAAACGAGAAATGAAAAGATAGACAATTGGAATAGTAAAGATACGCAAACGATGTAAAGATACACAATTGGAATAGTAAAGATACGCAAACGATGTAAAGATACTCAGTTTGAAAGAAACACACTCCCACACTTGCAAAACTCTCAAATTCAATAGAAACTTGCATCAGAAAGCCTTACAAAAAGATACTCAAACGAGAAATGAAAAGATACACAATTGGAATAGTAAAGATACGCAAACGATGTAAAGATACTCAGTTTGAAAGAAACCCACTCCCACACTTGCAAAACTCTCAAATTCAATAGAAACTCGCATCAGAAAGCCTTACAGAAAGATACGAAAAGCATAATGGAAAAGATACACAATTGGAATAGTAAAGATACGCAAATGATGTAAAGATACTCAGTTTGAAAGAAACACTCTCCCACACTTGCAAAACTCTCAAATTCAATAGAAACTCGCATCAGATAGCCGTTCAGAAAGATACGCAAACGAGATTTGAAAAGATACACAATTGGAATAGTAAAGATACGCAAACGATGTAAAGATACTCAGTTTGAAAGAAACACACTCCCACACTTGCAAAACTCTCAAATTCAATAGAAACTCGCATCAGATAACCGTCCAGAAAGATACTCAAACGAGAATTGAAAAGATACACAATTGGAATAGTAAAGATACGCAAACGATGTAAAGATACTCAGTTTGAAAGAAACACACTCCCACACTTGCAAAACTCACAAACTCAATAGAAACTCGCATCAGAAAGCCTTACAGAAAGATACTCAAACGAGAAATGAAAAGATACACAATTGGAATAGTAAAGATACGCAAACGATGTAAAGATACTCAGTTTGAAAGAAACACACTCCCACACTTGCAAAACTCTCAAATTCAATAGAAACTCGCATCAGATAACCGTCCAGAAAGATACTCAAACGAGAATTGAAAAGATACACAATTGGAATAGTAAAGATACGCAAACGATGTAAAGATACTCAGTTTGAAAGAAACACACTCCCACACTTGCAAAACTCTCAAATTCAATAGAAACTCGCATCAGATAACCGTCCAGAAAGATACTCAAACGAGAAATGAAAAGATACACAATTGGAATAGTAAAGATACGCAAACGATGTAAAGATACTCAGTTTGAAAGAAACACACTCCCACACTTGCAAAACTCTCAAATTCAATAGAAACTCGCATCAGAAAGCCTTACAGAAAGATACTCAAACGAGAAATGAAAGATACACAATTGGAATAGTAAAGATACGGAAACGATGTAAAGATGCACAATTGGAATAGTAAAGATACGCAAACGATGTAAAGATACTCAGTTTGAAAGAAACACACTCCCACACTTGCAAAACTCTCAAATACAATAGAAACTCGCGTCAGAAGGCTTACAGAAAGATACTCAAACGAGAAATGAAAAGATACACAATTGGAATAGTAAAGATATGCAAACGATGTAAAGATACTGAGTTTGAAAGAAACACACTCCCACACTTGCAAAACTCTCAAATACAATAGAAACTCGCATCAGAAGCCTTACAGAAAGATACTCAAACGAGAAATGAAAAGATAGACAATTGGAATAGTAAAGATACGCAAACGATGTAAAGATACACAATTGGAATAGTAAAGATACGCAAACGATGTAAAGATACTCAGTTTGAAAGAAACACACTCCCACACTTGCAAAACTCTCAAATTCAATAGAAACTTGCATCAGAAAGCCTTACAAAAAGATACTCAAACGAGAAATGAAAAGATACACAATTGGAATAGTAAAGATACGCAAACGATGTAAAGATACTCAATTTGAAAGAAACCCACTCCCACACTTGCAAAACTCTCAAATTCAATAGAAACTCGCATCAGAAAGCCTTACAGAAAGATACGAAAAGCAGAATGGAAAAGATACACAATTGGAATAGTAAAGATACGCAAATGATGTAAAGATACTCAGTTTGAAAGAAACACTCTCCCACACTTGCAAAACTCTCAAATTCAATAGAAACTCGCATCAGATAGCCGTTCAGAAAGATACGCAAACGAGATTTGAAAAGATACACAATTGGAATAGTAAAGATACGCAAACGATGTAAAGATACTCAGTTTGAAAGAAACACACTCCCACACTTGCAAAACTCACAAACTCAATAGAAACTCGCATCAGAAAGCCTTACAGAAAGATACTCAAACGAGAAATGAAAAGATACACAATTGGAATAGTAAAGATATGCAAACGATGTAAAGATACTCAGTTTGAAAGAAACACACTCCCACACTTGCAAAACTCTCAAATACAATAGAAACTCACATCAAAAGCCTTACAGAAAGATACTGAAAGGAGAAATGAAAAGATACACGATTGGAATAGTAAAGATACGCAAACGATGTAAAGATACACAATTGGAATAGTACAGATACGCAAACGATGTAAAGATACTCAGTTTGAAAGAAACACACTCCCACACTTGCAAAACTCTCAAATACAATAGAAACTCGCATCAGAAGCCTTACAGAAAGATACTCAAACGAGAAATGAAAAGATACACAATTGGAATAGTAAAGATACGCAAACGATGTAAAGATACACAATTGGAATAGTAAAGATACGCAAACGATGTAAAGATACTCAGTTTGAAAGAAACACACTCCCACACTTGCAAAACTCTCAAATACAATAGAAACTCGCATCAGAAGCCTTACAGAAAGATACTCAAACGAGAAATGAAAAGATACACAATTAGAATAGTAAAGATACGCAAACGATGTAAAGATACACAATAGGAATAGTAAAGATACGCAAACGATGTAAAGATACTCAGTTTGAAAGAAACACACTCCCACACTTGCAAATCTCTCAAATTCAATAGAAACTCACATCAGAAAGCCTTACAGAAAGATACTCAAACGAGAAATGAAAAGATACACAATTGGAATAGTAAAGATACGCAAACGATGTAAAGATACACAATTGGAATAGTAAAGATACGCAAACGATGTAAAGATACTCAGTTTGAAAGAAACACACTCCCACACTTGCAAAATTCTCAAATACAATAGAAACTCGCATCAGAAAGCCTTACAGAACGATACTCAAACGAGAAATGAAAAGATACACAATTGGAATAGTAAAGATACGCAAACGATGTAAAGATAATCAGTTTGAAAGAAACACACTCCCACACTTGCAAAACTCTCAAATACAATAGAAACTCGCATCAGAAGCCTTACAGAAAGATACTCAAACGAGAAATGAAAAGATACACAATTGGAATAGTAAAGATACGCAAACGATGTAAAGATACACAATTGGAATAGTAAAGATACGCAAACGATGTAAAGATACTCAGTTTGAAAGAAACACACTCCCACACTTGCAGAACTCTCAAATACAATAGAAACTCGCATCAGAAGCCTTACAGAAAGATACTCAAACGAGAAATGAAAAGATACACAATTGGAATAGTAAAGATACGCAAACGATGTAAAGATAAACAATTGGAATAGTAAAGATACATAATTGGAATAGTAAAGATACGCAAACGATGTAAAGATACTCAGTTTGAAAGAAACACACTCCCACACTTGCAAAACTCTCAAATACAATAGAAACTCGCATCAGAAGCCTTACAGAAAGATACTCAAACGAGAAATGAAAAGATACACAATTGGAATAGTAAAGATACGCAAACGATGTAAAGATAAACAATTGGAATAGTAAAGATACACAATTGGAATAGTAAAGATACGCAAACGATGTAAAGATACTCAGTTTGAAAGAAACACACTCCCACACTTGCAAAACCCTCAAATACAATAGAAACTCGCATCAGAAGCCTTACAGAAAGATACTCAAACGAGAAATGAAAAGATACACAATTGGAATAGTAAAGATACGCAAACGATGTAAAGATACACAATTGGAATAGTAAAGATACGCAAACGATGTAAAGATACTCAGTTTGAAAGAAACACACTCCCACACTTGCAAAACTCTCAAATACAATAGAAACTCGTATCAGAAGCCTTACAGAAAGATACCCAAACGAGAAATGAAAAAATACACAATTGGAATAGTAAAGATACGCAAACAATGTAAAGATACACAATTGGAATAGTAAAGATACGCAAACGATGTAAAGATACTCAGTTTGAAAGAAACACACTCCCACACTTGCAAAACTCTCAAATACAATAGAAACTCGCATCAGAAGCCTTACAGAAAGATACTCAAACGAGAAATGAAAGATACACAATTGGAATAGTAAAGATACGCAAACGATGTAAAGATACTCAGTTTGAAAGAAACACACTCCCACACTTGCAAAACTCTCAAATTCAATAGAAACTCGCATCAGAAAGCCTTACAGAAAGATACTAAAAGCAGAATAGAAAAGATACACAATTGGAATAGTAAAGATACGCAAATGATGTAAAGATACTCAGTTTGAAAGAAACACTCTCCCACACTTGCAAAACTCTCAAATTCAATAGAAACTCGCATCAGATAGCCGTTCAGAAAGATACTAAAAGCAGAATAGAAAAGATACACAATTGGAATAGTAAAGATACGCAAATGATGTAAAGATACTCAGTTTGAAAGAAACACTCTCCCACACTTGCAAAACTCTCAAATTCAATAGAAACTCGCATCAGATAGCCGTTCAGAAAGATACGCAAACGAGAATTGAAAAGATACACAATTGGAATAGTAAAGATACGCAAACGATGTAAAGATACTCAGTTTGAAAGAAACACACTCCCACACTTGCAAAACTCTCAAATTCAATAGAAACTCGCATCAGATAACCGTCCAGAAAGATACTCAAACGAGAATTGAAAAGATACACAATTGGAATAGTAAAGATACGCAAACGATGTAAAGATACTCAGTTTGAAAGAAACACACTCCCACACTTGCAAAACTCTCAAATTCAATAGAAACTCGCATCAGATAACCGTCCAGAAAGATACTCAAACGAGAAATGAAAAGATACACAATTGGAATAGTAAAGATACGCAAACGATGTAAAGATACTCAGTTTGAAAGAAACACACTCCCACACTTGCAAAACTCTCAAATTCAATAGAAACTCGCATCAGAAAACCTTACAGAAAGATACTCAAACGAGAAATGAAAGATACACAATTGGAATAGTAAAGATACGGAAACGATGTAAAGATACACAATTGGAATAGTAAAGATACGCAAACGATGTAAAGATACTCAGTTTGAAAGAAACACACTCCCACACTTGCAAAACTCTCAAATACAATAGAAACTCGCGTCAGAAGGCTTACAGAAAGATACTCAAACGAGAAATGAAAAGATACACAATTGGAATAGTAAAGATATGCAAACGATGTAAAGATACTGAGTTTGAAAGAAACACACTCCCACACTTGCAAAACTCTCAAATACAATAGAAACTCGCATCAGAAGCCTTACAGAAAGATACTCAAACGAGAAATGAAAAGATAGACAATTGGAATAGTAAAGATACGCAAACGATGTAAAGATACACAATTGGAATAGTAAAGATACGCAAACGATGTAAAGATACTCAGTTTGAAAGAAACACACTCCCACACTTGCAAAACTCTCAAATTCAATAGAAACTTGCATCAGAAAGCCTTACAAAAAGATACTCAAACGAGAAATGAAAAGATACACAATTGGAATAGTAAAGATACGCAAACGATGTAAAGATACTCAGTTTGAAAGAAACACACTCCCACACTTGCAAAACTCTCAAATTCAATAGAAACTCGCATCAGAAAACCTTACAGAAAGATACTCAAACGAGAAATGAAAGATACACAATTGGAATAGTAAAGATACGGAAACGAGAAATGAAAAGATACACAATTGGAATAGTAAAGATACGCAAACGATGTAAAGATACTCAGTTTGAAAGAAACACACTCCCACACTTGCAAAACTCTCAAATACAATAGAAACTCGCATCAGAAGCCTTACAGAAAGATACTCAAACGAGAAATGAAAAGATACACAATTGGAATAGTAAAGATACGCAAACGATGTAAAGATACTGAGTTTGAAAGAAACACACTCCCACACTTGCAAAACTCTCAAATACAATAGAAACTCGCATCAGAAGCCTTACAGAAAGATACTCAAACGAGAAATGAAAAGATAGACAATTGGAATAGTAAAGATACGCAAACGATGTAAAGATACACAATTGGAATAGTAAAGATACGCAAACGATGTAAAGATACTCAGTTTGAAAGAAACACACTCCCACACTTGCAAAACTCTCAAATTCAATAGAAACTCGCATCAGAAAGCCTTACAAAAAGATACTCAAACGAGAAATGTAAAGATACACAATTGGAATAGTAAAGATACGCAAACGATGTAAAGATACTCAGTTTGAAAGAAACCCACTCCCACACTTGCAAAACTCTCAAATTCAATAGAAACTCGCATCAGAAGCCTTACAGAAAGATACTCAAACGAGAAATGAAAGATACACAATTGGAATAGTTAAGATACGGAAACGATGTAAAGATACACAATTGGAATAGTAAAGATACGCAAACGATGTAAAGATACTCAGTTTGAAAGAAACACACTCCGACACTTGCAAAACTCTCAAATACAATAGAAACTCGCATCAGAAGCCTTACAGAAAGATACTCAAACGAGAAATGTAAAGATACACAATTGGAATAGTAAAGATACGCAAACGATGTAATGATACACAATTGGAATAGTAAAGATAAGCAAACGATGTAAAGATACTGAGTTTGAAAGAAACACACTCCCACACTTGCAAAACTCTCAAATACAATAGAAACTCACATCAGAAGCCTTACAGAAAGATACTCAAACGAGAAATGAAAAGATAGACAATTGGAATAGTAAAGATACGCAAACGATGTGAAGATACACAATTGGAATAGTAAAGATACGCAAACGATGTAAAGATACTCAGTTTGAAACAAACACACTCCCACACTTGCAAAACTCTCAAATACAATAGAAACTCGCATCAGAAAGCCTTACAGAAAGATACTCAAACGAGAAATGAAAAGATACACAATTGGAATAGTAAAGATACGCAAACGATGTAAAGATACACATTTGGAATAGTAAAGATACTCAGTTTGAAAGAAACACACTCCCACACTTGCAAAACTCTCGAATTCAATAGAAACTCGCATCAGAAAGCCTTACAGAAAGATACTCAAACGAGAAATGAAAGATACACAATTGGAATAGTAAAGATACGGAAACGATGTAAAGATACACAATTGGAATAGTAAAGATACGCAAACGATGTAAAGATACTCAGTTTGAAAGAAACACACTCCGACACTTGCAAAACTCTCAAATACAATAGAAACTCGCATCAGAAGCCTTACAGAAAGATACTCAAACGAGAAATGAAAAGATACACAATTGGAATAGTAAAGATACGCAAACGATGTAAAGATACTCAGTTTGAAAGAAACACACTCCCACACTTGCAAAACTCTCAAATTCAATAGAAACTCGCATCAGAAAGCCTTACGGAAAGATACTCAAACGAGAAATGAAAAGATACACAATTGGAATAGTAAAGATACGCAAACGATGTAAAGATACACAATTGGAATAGTAAAGATAAGCAAACGATGTAAAGATACTGAGTTTGAAAGAAACACACTCCCACACTTGCAAAACTCTCAAATATAATAGAAACTCACATCAGAAGCCTTACAGAAAGATACTCAAACGAGAAATGAAAAGATAGACAATTGGAATAGTAAAGATACGCAAACGATGTGAAGATACACAATTGGAATAGTAAAGATACGCAAACGATGTAAAGATACTCAGTTTGAAACAAACACACTCCCACACTTGCAAAACTCTCAAATACAATAGAAACTCGCATCAGAAAGGCTTACAGAAAGATACTCAAACGAGAAATGAAAAGATACACAATTGGAATAGTAAAGATACGCAAACGATGTAAAGATACACATTTGGAATAGTAAAGATACTCAGTTTGAAAGAAACACACTCCCACACTTGCAAAACTCTCGAATTCAATAGAAACTCGCATCAGAAAGCCTTACAGAAAGATACTCAAACGAGAAATGAAAAGATACACAATTGGAATAGTAAAGATACGCAAACGATGTAAAGATGCACAATTGGAATAGTAAAGATACGCAAACTATGTAAAGATACTCAGTTTGAAAGAAACACACTCCCACACTTGCAAAACTCTCAAATACAATAGAAACTCGCATCAGAAGCCTTACAGAAAGATACTCAAACGAGAAATGAAAAGATACACAATTGGAATAGTAAAGATACGCAAACGATGTGAAAATACACAATTGGAATAGTAAAGATACGCAAACGATGTAAAGATACTCAGTTTGAAAGAAACACACTCCCACACTTGCAAAACTCTCAAATACAATAGAAACTCGCATCAGAAGCCTTACAAAAAGATACTCAAACGAGAAATGAAAAGATACACAATTGGAATAGTAAAGATACGCAACCGATGTAAAGATACACAATTGGAATAGTAAAGATACGCAAACGATGTAAAGATACTCAGTTTGAAAGAAACACACTCCCACACTTGCAAAACTCTCAAATACAATAGAAACTCGCATCAGAAGCCTAACAGAAAGATACTCAAACGAGAAATGAAAGATACACAATTGGAATAGTAAAGATACGGAAACGATGTAAAGATACACATTTGGAATAGTAAAGATACTCAGTTTGAAAGAAACACACTCCCACACTTGCAAAACTCTCGAATTCAATAGAAACTCGCATCAGAAAGCCTTACAGAAAGATACTCAAACGAGAAATGAAAAGATACACAATTGGAATAGTAAAGATACGCAAACGATGTAAAGATGCACAATTGGAATAGTAAAGATACGCAAACTATGTAAAGATACTCAGTTTGAAAGAAACACACTCCCACACTTGCAAAACTCTCAAATACAATAGAAACTCGCATCAGAAGCCTTACAGAAAGATACTCAAACGAGAAATGAAAAGATACACAATTGGAATAGTAAAGATACGCAAACGATGTGAAAATACACAATTGGAATAGTAAAGATACGCAAACGATGTAAAGATACTCAGTTTGAAAGAAACACACTCCCACACTTGCAAAACTCTCAAATACAATAGAAACTCGCATCAGAAGCCTTACAAAAAGATACTCAAACGAGAAATGAAAAGATACACAATTGGAATAGTAAAGATACGCAACCGATGTAAAGATACACAATTGGAATAGTAAAGATACGCAAACGATGTAAAGATACTCAGTTTGAAAGAAACACACTCCCACACTTGCAAAACTCTCAAATACAATAGAAACTCGCATCAGAAGCCTAACAGAAAGATACTCAAACGAGAAATGAAAGATACACAATTGGAATAGTAAAGATACGGAAACGATGTAAAGATACACAATTGGAATAGTAAAGATACGCAAACGATGTAAAGATACTCAGTTTGAAAGAAACACACTCCGACACTTGCAAAACTCTCAAATACAATAGAAACTCGCATCAGAAGCCTTACAGAAAGATACTCAAACGAGAAATGAAAAGATACACAATTGGAATAGTAAAGATACGCAAACGAGGTAATGATACACAATTGGAATAGTAAAGATACGCAAACTATGTAAAGATACTCAGTTTGAAAGAAACACACTCCTACACTTGCAAAACTCTCAAATTCAATAGAAACTCGCATCAGAAAGCCTTACGGAAAGATACTCAAACGAGAAATGAAAAGATACACAATTGGAATAGAAAAGATACGCAAACGATGTAAAGATACACAATTGGAATAGTAAAGATATGCAAACGATGTAAAGATACTGAGTTTGAAAGAAACACACTCCCACACTTGCAAAACTCTCAAATACAATAGAAACTCACATCAGAAGCCTTACAGAAAGATACTCAAACGAGAAATGAAAAGATAGACAATTGGAATAGTAAAGATACGCAAACGATGTGAAGATACACAATTGGAATAGTAAAGATACGCAAACGATGTAAAGATACTCAGTTTGAAACAAACACACTCCCACACTTGCAAAACTCTCAAATACAATAGAAACTCGCATCAGAAAGCCTTACAGAAAGATACTCAAACGAGAAATGAAAAGATACACAATTGGAATAGTAAAGATACGCAAACGATGTAAAGATACACATTTGGAATAGTAAAGATACTCAGTTTGAAAGAAACACACTCCCACACTTGCAAAACTCTCGAATTCAATAGAAACTCGCATCAGAAAGCCTTATAGAAAGATACTGAAACGAGAAATAAAAAGATACACAATTGGAATAGTAAAGATACGCAAACGATGTAAAGATGCACAATTGGAATAGTAAAGATACGCAAACTATGTAAAGATACTCAGTTTGAAAGAAACACACTCCCACACTTGCAAAACTCTCAAATTCAATAGAAACTCGCATCAGAAAGCCTTACAGAAAGATACTCAAACGAGAAATGAAAAGATACACAATTGGAATAGTAAAGATATGCAAACGATGTAAAGATACACAATTGGAATAGTAAAGATAGGCAAACGATGTAAAGATACTGAGTTTGAAAGAAACACACTCCCACACTTGCAAAACTCTCAAATACAATAGAAACTCGCATCAGAAGCCTTACAGAAAGATACTCAAACGAGAAATGAAAAGATACACAATTGGAACAGTAAAGATACGCAAACGATGTAAAGATACACAATTGGAATAGTAAAGATACGCAAACGATGTAAAGATACTCAGTTTGAAAGAAACACACTCCCACACTTGCAAAACTCTCAAATTCAATAGAAACTCGCATCAGAAAGCCTTACAGAAAGATACTCAAACGAGAAATGAAAAGATACACAATTGGAATAGTAAAGATACGCAAACGATGTAAAGATACACAATTGGAATAGTAAAGATACGCAAACGATGTAAAGATACTCAGTTTGAAAGAAACACACTCCCACACTTGCAAAACTCTCAAATACAATAGAAACTCGCGTCAGAAGGCTTACAGAAAGATACTCAAACGAGAAATGAAAAGATACACAATTGGAATAGTAAAGATTCGCAAACGATGTAAAGATACACAATTGGAATAGTAAAGATATGCAAACGATGTAAAGATACTCTGTTTGAAAGTAACACACTCCCACACTTGCAAAACTCTCAAATTCAATAGAAACTCGCATCAGAAAGCCTTACAAAAAGATACTCAAACGAGAAATGAAAAGATACACAATTGGAATAGTAAAGATACGCAAACGATGTAAAGATACTCAGTTTGAAAGAAACACACTCCCACACTTGCAAAACTCTCAAATACAATAGAAACTCGCGTCAGAAGGCTTACAGAAAGATACTCAAACGAGAAATGAAAAGATACACAATTGGAATAGTAAAGATTCGCAAACGATGTAAAGATACACAATTGGAATAGTAAAGATATGCAAACGATGTAAAGATACTCTGTTTGAAAGTAACACACTCCCACACTTGCAAAACTCTCAAATTCAATAGAAACTTGCATGAGAAAGCCTTACAAAAAGATACTCAAACGAGAAATGAAAAGATACACAATTGGAATAGTAAAGATACGCAAACGATGTAAAGATACTCAGTTTGAAAGAAACCCACTTCCACACTTGCAAAACTCTCAAATTCAATAGAAACTCGCATCAGAAAGCCTTACAGAAAGATACGAAAACGAGAAATGAAAAGATACACAATTGGAATAGTAAAGATACGCAAACGATGTAAAGATAATCAGTTTGAAAGAAACACACTCCCACACTTGCAAAACTCTCAAATACAATAGAAACTCGCATCAGAAGCCTTACAGAAAGATACTCAAACGAGAAATGAAAAGATACAAAATTGGAATAGTAAAGATACGCAAACGATGTAAAGATACACAATTGGAATAGTAAAGATACGCAAACGATGTAAAGATACTCAGTTTGAAAGAAACACACTCCCACACTCCCACACTTGCAGAACTCTCAAATACAATAGAAACTCGCATCAGAAGCCTTACAGAAAGTTACTCAAACGAGAAATGAAAAGATACACAATTGGAATAGTAAAGATACGCAAACGATGTAAAGATAAATAATTGGAATAGTAAAGATACATAATTGGAATAGTAAAGATACGCAAACGATGTAAAGATACTCAGTTTGAAAGAAACACACTCCCACACTTGCAAAACTCTCAAATACAATAGAAACTCGCATCAGAAGCCTTACAGAAAGATACTCAAACGAGAAATGAAAAGATACACAATTGGAATAGTAAAGATACGCAAACGATGTAAAGATAAACAATTGGAATAGTAAAGATACACAATTGGAATAGTAAAGATACGCAAACGATGTAAAGATACTCAGTTTGAAAGAAACACACTCCCACACTTGCAAAACCCTCAAATACAATAGAAACTCGCATCAGAAGCCTTACAGAAAGATACTCAAACGAGAAATGAAAAGATACACAATTAGAATAGTAAAGATACGCAAACGATGTAAAGATACACAATTGGAATAGTAAAGATACGCAAACGATGTAAAGATACTCAGTTTGAAAGAAACACACTCCCACACTTGCAAAACTCTCAAATACAATAGAAACTCGTATCAGAAGCCTTACAGAAAGATACCCAAACGAGAAATGAAAAAATACACAATTGGAATAGTAAAGATACGCAAACAATGTAAAGATACACAATTGGAATAGTAAAGATACGCAAACGATGTAAAGATACTCAGTTTGAAAGAAACACACTCCCACACTTGCAAAACTCTCAAATACAATAGAAACTCGCATCAGAAGCCTTACAGAAAGATACTCAAACGAGAAATGAAAAGATACACAATTGGAATAGTAAAGATACGCAAACGATGTAAAGATACTCAGTTTGAAAGAAACACACTCCCACACTTGCAAAACTCTCAAATTCAATAGAAACTCGCATCAGAAAGCCTTACAGAAAGATACTCAAACGATAAATGAAAAGATACACAATTGAAATAGTAAAGATACGCAAACGATGTAAAGATACAGAATTGGAATAGTAAAGATACACAAACGATGTAAAGATACTCAGTTTGAAAGAAACACACTCCCACAATTGCAAAACTCTCAAATTCAATAGAAACTCGCATCAGAAAGCCTTACATAAAGATACTCAAACGAGAAATGAAAAGATACACAATTGGAATAGTAAAGATACGCAAACGATGTAAAGATACTCAGTTTGAAAGAAACACACTCCCACACTTGCAAAACTCTCAAATACAATAGAAACTCGCATCAGAAGCCTTACAGAAAGATACTCAAACGAGAAATGAAAAGATACACAATTGGAATAGTAAAGATACGCAAACGATGTAAAGATACTCAGTTTGAAAGAAACACACTCCCACACTTGCAAAACTCTCAAATACAATAGAAACTCGCATCAGAAGCCTTACAGAAAGATACTCAAACGAGAAATGAAAAGATACACAATTGGAATAGTAAAGATACGCAAACGATGTAAAGATACTCAGTTTGAAAGAAACACACTCCCACACTTGCAAAACTCTCAAATACAATAGAAACTCGCATCAGAAGCCTTACAGAAATATACTCAAACGAGAAATGTAAAGATACACAATTGGAATAGTAAAGATACGCAAACGATGTAAAGATACTCAGTTTGAAAGAAACACACTCCCACACTTGCAAAACTCTCAAATTCAATAGAAACTCGCATCAGAAAGCCTTACGGAAAGATACTCAAACGAGAAATGAAAAGATACACAATTGGAATAGTAAAGATACGCAAACGATGTAAAGATACACAATTGGAATAGTAAAGATATGCAAACGATGTAAAGATACTGAGTTTGAAAGAAACACACTCCCACACTTGCAAAACTCTCAAATACAATAGAAACTCACATCAGAAGCCTTACAGAAAGATACTCAAACGAGAAATGAAAAGATAGACAATTGGAATAGTAAAGATACGCAAACGATGTGAAGATACACAATTGGAATAGTAAAGATACGCAAACGATGTAAAGATACTCAGTTTGAAACAAACACACTCCCACACTTGCAAAACTCTCAAATACAATAGAAACTCGCATCAGAAAGCCTTACAGAAAGATACTCAAACGAGAAATGAAAAGATACACAATTGGAATAGTAAAGATACGCAAACGATGTAAAGATACACATTTGGAATAGTAAAGATACTCAGTTTGAAAGAAACACACTCCCACACTTGCAAAACTCTCGAATTCAATAGAAACTCGCATCAGAAAGCCTTACAGAAAGATACTCAAACGAGAAATGAAAAGATACACAATTGGAATAGTAAAGATACGCAAACGATGTAAAGATGCACAATTGGAATAGTAAAGATACGCAAACTATGTAAAGATACTCAGTTTGAAAGAAACACACTCCCACACTTGCAAAACTCTCAAATTCAATAGAAACTCGCATCAGAAAGCCTTACAGAAAGATACTCAAACGAGAAATGAAAAGATACACAATTGGAACAGTAAAGATACGCAAACGATGTAAAGATACACAATTGGAATAGTAAAGATATGCAAACGATGTAAAGATACTGAGTTTGAAAGAAACACACTCCCACACTTGCAAAACTCTCAAATACAATTGAAACTCGCATCAGAAGCCTTACAGAAAGATACTCAAACGAGAAATGAAAAGATACACAATTGGAATAGTAAAGATACGCAAACGATGTAAAGATACTCAGTTTGAAAGAAACACACTCCCACACTTGCAAAACTCTCAAATTCAATAGAAACTCGCATCAGAAAGCCTTACAGAAAGATACTCAAACGAGAAATGAAAAGATACACAATTGGAATAGTAAAGATACGCAACCGATGTAAAGATACACAATTGGAATAGTAAAGATACGCAAACGATGTAAAGATACTCAGTTTGAAAGAAACACACTCCCACACTTGCAAAACTCTCAAATACAATAGAAACTCGCATCAGAAGCCTTACAGAAAGATACTCAAACGAGAAATGAAAGATACACAATTGGAATAGTAAAGATACGGAAACGATGTAAAGATACACAATTGGAATAGTAAAGATACGCAAACGATGTAAAGATACTCAGTTTGAAAGAAACACACTCCCACACTTGCAAAACTCTCAAATACAATAGAAACTCGCGTCAGAAGGCTTACAGAAAGATACTCAAACGAGAAATGAAAAGATACACAATTGGAATAGTAAAGATTCGCAAACGATGTAAAGATACACAATTGGAATAGTAAAGATATGCAAACGATGTAAAGATACTCTGTTTGAAAGTAACACACTCCCACACTTGCAAAACTCTCAAATTCAATAGAAACTTGCATCAGAAAGCCTTACAAAAAGATACTCAAACGAGAAATGAAAAGATACACAATTGGAATAGTAAAGATACGCAAACGATGTAAAGATGCACAATTGGAATAGTAAAGATACGCAAACTATGTAAAGATACTCAGTTTGAAAGAAACACACTCCCACACTTGCAAAACTCTCAAATTCAATAGAAATTCGCATCAGAAAACCTTACAGAAAGATACTCAAACGAGAAATGAAAAGATACACAATTGGAATAGTAAAGATACGCAAACGATGTAAAGATACACAATTGGAATAGTAAAGACACGCAAACTATGTAAAGATACTCAGTTTGAAAGAAACACACTCCCACACTTGCAAAACTCTCAAATTCAATAGAAACTCGCATCAGAAAGCCTTACAGAAAGATACTTAAACGTGAAATGAAAAGATACACAATTGGAATAGTAAAGATACGCAAACGATGTAAAGATACACAATTGGAATAGTAAAGATATGCAAACGATGTAAAGATACTCTGTTTGAAAGTAACACACTCCCACACTTGCAAAACTCTCAAATTCAATAGAAACTCGCATCAGAAAGCCTTACAAAAAGATACTCAAACGAGAAATGAAAAGATAGACAATTGGAATAGTAAAGATACGCAAACGATGTGAAGATACACAATAGGAATAGTAAAGATACGCAAACGATGTAAAGATACTGAGTTTGAAAGTAACACACTCCCACACTTGCAAAACTCTCAAATTCAATAGAAACTCGCATCAGAAAGCCTTACAGAAAGATACTCAAACGAGAAATGAAAAGATAGACAATTGGAATAGTAAAGATACGCAAACGATGTGAAGATACACAATAGGAATAGTAAAGATATGCAAACGATGTAAAGATACTGAGTTTGAAAGAAACACACTCCCACACTTGCAAAACTCTCAAATACAATAGAAACTCGCATCAGAAGCCTTACAGAAAGATACTCAAACGAGAAATGAAAAGATAGACAATTGGAATACTAAAGATACGCAAACGATGTAAAGATACACAATTGGAATAGTAAAGATACGCAAACGATGTAAAGATACTCAAACGAGAAATGAAAAGATAGACAATTGGAATAGTAAAGATACGCAAACGATGTGAAGATACACAATAGGAATAGTAAAGATACGCAAACGATGTAAAGATACTCAGTTTGAAAGAAACACACTCCCACACTTGCAAAACTCTCAAATATAATAGAAACTCGCATCAGAAGCCTTACAGAAAGATACTCAAACGAGAAATGAAAAGATACACAATTGGAATAGTAAAGATACGCAAACGATGTAAAGATACACAATTGGAATAGTAAAGATACGCAAACTATGTAAAGATACTCAGTTTGAAAGAAACACACTCCCACACTTGCAAAACTCTCAAATTCAATAGAAACTCGCATCAGAAAGCCTTACAGAAAGATACTCAAACGAGAAATGAAAAGATACACAATTGGAATAGTAAAGATACGCAAATGATGTAAAGATACTCAGTTTGAAAGAAACACTCTCCCACACTTGCAAAACTCTCAAATTCAATAGAAACTCGCATCAGATAGCCGTTCAGAAAGATACTAAAAGCAGAATAGAAAAGATACACAATTGGAATAGTAAAGATACGCAAATGATGTAAAGATACTCAGTTTGAAAGAAACACTCTCCCACACTTGCAAAACTCTCAAATTCAATAGAAACTCGCATCAGATAGCCGTTCAGAAAGATACGCAAACGAGAATTGAAAAGATACACAATTGGAATAGTCAAGATACGCAAACGATGTAAAGATACTCAGTTTGAAAGAAACACACTCCCAGACTTGCAAAACTCTCAAATTCAATAGAAACTCGCATCAGATAACCGTCCAGAAAGATACTCAAACGAGAATTGAAAAGATACACAATTGGAATAGTAAAGATACGCAAACGATGTAAAGATACTCAGTTTGAAAGAAACACACTCCCACACTTGCAAAACTCACAAACTCAATAGAAACTCGCATCAGAAAGCCTTACAGAAAGATACTCAAACGAGAAATGAAAAGATACACAATTAGAATAGTAAAGATACGCAAACGATGTAAAGATACACAATTGGAATAGTAAAGATATGCAAACGATGTAAAGATACTCAGTTTGAAAGAAACACACTCCCACACTTGCAAAACTCTCAAATACAATAGAAACTCACATCAAAAGCCTTACAGAAAGATACTGAAACGAGAAATGAAAAGATACACGATTGGAATAGTAAAGATACGCAAACGATGTAAAGATACACGATTGGAATAGTACAGATACGCAAACGATGTAAAGATACTCAGTTTGAAAGAAACACACTCCCACACTTGCAAAACTCTCAAATACAATAGAAACTCGCATCAGAAGCCTTACAGAAAGATACTCAAACGAGAAATGAAAAGATACACAATTGGAATAGTAAAGATACGCAACCGATGTAAAGATACACAATTGGAATAGTAAAGATACGCAAACGATGTAAAGATACTCAGTTTGAAAGAAACACACTCCCACACTTGCAAAACTCTCAAATACAATAGAAACTCGCATCAGAAGCCTTACAGAAAGATACTCAAACGAGAAATGAAAGATACACAATTGGAATAGTAAAGATACGGAAACGATGTAAAGATACACAATTGGAATAGTAAAGATACGCAAACGATGTAAAGATACTCAGTTTGAAAGAAACACACTCCGACACTTGCAAAACTCTCAAATACAATAGAAACTCGCATCAGAAGCCTTACAGAAAGATACTCAAACGAGAAATGAAAAGATACACAATTGGAATAGTAAAGATACGCAAACGATGTAATGATACACAATTAGAATAGTAAAGATACGCAAACTATGTAAAGATACTCAGTTTGAAAGAAACACACTCCTACACTTGCAAAACTCTCAAATTCAATAGAAACTCGCATCAGAAAGCCTTACGGAAAGATACTCAAACGAGAAATGGAAAGATACACAATTGGAATAGTAAAGATACGCAAACGATGTAAAGATACACAATTGGAATAGTAAAGATATGCAAACGATGTAAAGATACTGAGTTTGAAAGAAACACACTCCCACACTTGCAAAACTCTCAAATACAATAGAAACTCGCATCAGAAGCCTTACAGAAAGATACTCAAACGAGAAATGAAAAGATACACAATTGGAACAGTAAAGATACGCAAACGATGTAAAGATACACAATTGGAATAGTAAAGATACGCAAACGATGTAAAGATACTCAGTTTGAAAGAAACACACTCCCACACTTGCAAAACTCTCAAATTCAATAGAAACTCGCATCAGAAAGCCTTACAGAAAGATACTCAAACGAGAAATGAAAAGATACACAATTGGAATAGTAAAGATACGCAACCGATGTAAAGATACACAATTGGAATAGTAAAGATACGCAAACGATGTAAAGATACTCAGTTTGAAAGAAACACACTCCCACACTTGCAAAACTCTCAAATACAATAGAAACTCGCATCAGAAGCCTTACAGAAAGATACTCAAACGAGAAATGAAAGATACACAATTGGAATTGTTAAGATACGCAAACGATGTAAAGATACTCAGTTTGAAAGAAACCCACTCCCACACTTGCAAAACTCTCAAATTCAATAGAAACTCGCATCAGAAAGCCTTACAGAAAGATACTAAAAGCAGAATAGAAAAGATACACAATTGGAATAGTAAAGATACGCAAATGATGTAAAGATACTCAGTTTGAAAGAAACACTCTCCCACACTTGCAAAACTCTCAAATTCAATAGAAACTCGCATCAGATAGCCGTTCAGAAAGATACTAAAAGCAGAATAGAAAAGATACACAATTGGAATAGTAAAGATACGCAAATGATGTAAAGATACTCAGTTTGAAAGAAACACTCTCCCACACTTGCAAAACTCTCAAATTCAATAGAAACTCGCATCAGATAGCCGTTCAGAAAGATACGCAAACGAGAATTGAAAAGATACACAATTGGAATAGTAAAGATACGCAAACGATGTAAAGATACTCAGTTTGAAAGAAACACACTCCCACACTTGCAAAACTCTCAAATTCAATAGAAACTCGCATCAGATAACCGTCCAGAAAGATACTCAAACGAGAATTGAAAAGATACACAATTGGAATAGTAAAGATACGCAAACGATGTAAAGATACTCAGTTTGAAAGAAACACACTCCCACACTTGCAAAACTCTCAAATTCAATAGAAACTCGCATCAGATAACCGTCCAGAAAGATACTCAAACGAGAAATGAAAAGATACACAATTGGAATAGTAAAGATACGCAAACGATGTAAAGATACTCAGTTTGAAAGAAACACACTCCCACACTTGCAAAACTCTCAAATTCAATAGAAACTCGCATCAGAAAGCCTTACAGAAAGATACTCAAACGAGAAATGAAAGATACACAATTGGAATAGTAAAGATACGGAAACGATGTAAAGATACACAATTGGAATAGTAAAGATACGCAAACGATGTAAAGATACTCAGTTTGAAAGAAACACACTCCCACACTTGCAAAACTCTCAAATACAATAGAAACTCGCGTCAGAAGGCTTACAGAAAGATACTCAAACGAGAAATGAAAAGATACACAATTGGAATAGTAAAGATATGCAAACGATGTAAAGATACTGAGTTTGAAAGAAACACACTCCCACACTTGCAAAACTCTCAAATACAATAGAAACTCGCATCAGAAGCCTTACAGAAAGATACTCAAACGAGAAATGAAAAGATAGACAATTGGAATAGTAAAGATACGCAAACGATGTAAAGATACACAATTGGAATAGTAAAGATACGCAAACGATGTAAAGATACTCAGTTTGAAAGAAACACACTCCCACACTTGCAAAACTCTCAAAATCAATAGAAACTTGCATCAGAAAGCCTTACAAAAAGATACTCAAACGAGAAATGAAAAGATACACAATTGGAATAGTAAAGATACGCAAACGATGTAAAGATACTCAGTTTGAAAGAAACCCACTCCCACACTTGCAAAACTCTCAAATTCAATAGAAACTCGCATCAGAAAGCCTTACAGAAAGATACGAAAAGCAGAATGGAAAAGATACACAATTGGAATAGTAAAGATACGCAAATGATGTAAAGATACTCAGTTTGAAAGAAACACACTCCCACACTTGCAAAACTCTCAAATTCAATAGAAACTCGCATCAGATAACCGTCCAGAAAGATACTCAAACGAGAATTGAAAAGATACACAATTGGAATAGTAAAGATACGCAAACGATGTAAAGATACTCAGTTTGAAAGAAACACACTCCCACACTTGCAAAACTCACAAACTCAATAGAAACTCGCATCAGAAAGCCTTACAGAAAGATACTCAAACGAGAAATGAAAAGATACACAATTGGAATAGTAAAGATATGCAAACGATGTAAAGATACTCAGTTTGAAAGAAACGCACTCCCACACTTGCAAAACTCTCAAATACAATAGAAACTCACATCAAAAGCCTTACAGAAAGATACTGAAAGGAGAAATGAAAAGATACACGATTGGAATAGTAAAGATACGCAAACGATGTAAAGATACACAATTGGAATAGTACAGATACGCAAACGATGTAAAGATACTCAGTTTGAAAGAAACACACTCCCACACTTGCAAAACTCTCAAATACAATAGAAACTCGCATCAGAAGCCTTACAGAAAGATACTCAAACGAGAAATGAAAAGATACACAATTGGAATAGTAAAGATACGCAAACGATGTAAAGATACACAATTGGAATAGTAAAGATACGCAAACGATGTAAAGATACTCAGTTTGAAAGAAACACACTCCCACACTTGCAAAACTCTCAAATACAATAGAAACTCGCATCAGAAGCCTTACAGAAAGATACTCAAACGAGAAATGAAAAGATACACAATTAGAATAGTAAAGATACGCAAACGATGTAAAGATACACAATAGGAATAGTAAAGATACGCAAACGATGTAAAGATACTCAGTTTGAAAGAAACACACTCCCACACTTGCAAATCTCTCAAATTCAATAGAAACTCACATCAGAAAGCCTTACAGAAAGATACTCAAACGAGAAATGAAAAGATACACAATTGGAATAGTAAAGATACGCAAACGATGTAAAGATACTCAGTTTGAAAGAAACACACTCCCACACTTACAAAATTCTCAAATACAATAGAAACTCGCATCAGAAAGCCTTACAGAACGATACTCAAACGAGAAATGAAAAGATACACAATTGGAATAGTAAAGATACGCAAACGATGTAAAGATAATCAGTTTGAAAGAAACACACTCCCACACTTGCAAAACTCTCAAATACAATAGAAACTCGCATCAGAAGCCTTACAGAAAGATACTCAAACGAGAAATGAAAAGATACACAATTGGAATAGTAAAGATACGCAAACGAGGTAATGATACACAATTGGAATAGTAAAGATACGCAAACTATGTAAAGATACTCAGTTTGAAAGAAACACACTCCTACACTTGCAAAACTCTCAAATTCAATAGAAACTCGCATCAGAAAGCCTTACGGAAAGATACTCAAACGAGAAATGAAAAGATACACAATTGGAATAGAAAAGATACGCAAACGATGTAAAGATACACAATTGGAATAGTAAAGATATGCAAACGATGTAAAGATACTGAGTTTGAAAGAAACACACTCCCACACTTGCAAAACTCTCAAATACAATAGAAACTCACATCAGAAGCCTTACAGAAAGATACTCAAACGAGAAATGAAAAGATAGACAATTGGAATAGTAAAGATACGCAAACGATGTGAAGATACACAATTGGAATAGTAAAGATACGCAAACGATGTAAAGATACTCAGTTTGAAACAAACACACTCCCACACTTGCAAAACTCTCAAATACAATAGAAACTCGCATCAGAAAGCCTTACAGAAAGATACTCAAACGAGAAATGAAAAGATACACAATTGGAATAGTAAAGATACGCAAACGATGTAAAGATACACATTTGGAATAGTAAAGATACTCAGTTTGAAAGAAACACACTCCCACACTTGCAAAACTCTCGAATTCAATAGAAACTCGCATCAGAAAGCCTTACAGAAAGATACTGAAACGAGAAATGAAAAGATACACAATTGGAATAGTAAAGATACGCAAACGATGTAAAGATGCACAATTGGAATAGTAAAGATACGCAAACTATGTAAAGATACTCAGTTTGAAAGAAACACACTCCCACACTTGCAAAACTCTCAAATTCAATAGAAACTCGCATCAGAAAGCCTTACAGAAAGATACTCAAACGAGAAATGAAAAGATACACAATTGGAATAGTAAAGATATGCAAACGATGTAAAGATACACAATTGGAATAGTAAAGATAGGCAAACGATGTAAAGATACTGAGTTTGAAAGAAACACACTCCCACACTTGCAAAACTCTCAAATACAATAGAAACTCGCATCAGAAGCCTTACAGAAAGATACTCAAACGAGAAATGAAAAGATACACAATTGGAACAGTAAAGATACGCAAACGATGTAAAGATACACAATTGGAATAGTAAAGATACGCAAACGATGTAAAGATACTCAGTTTGAAAGAAACACACTCCCACACTTGCAAAACTCTCAAATTCAATAGAAACTCGCATCAGAAAGCCTTACAGAAAGATACTCAAACGAGAAATGAAAAGATACACAATTGGAATAGTAAAGATACGCAAACGATGTAAAGATACACAATTGGAATAGTAAAGATACGCAAACGATGTAAAGATACTCAGTTTGAAAGAAACACACTCCCACACTTGCAAAACTCTCAAATACAATAGAAACTCGCGTCAGAAGGCTTACAGAAAGATACTCAAACGAGAAATGAAAAGATACACAATTGGAATAGTAAAGATTCGCAAACGATGTAAAGATACACAATTGGAATAGTAAAGATATGCAAACGATGTAAAGATACTCTGTTTGAAAGTAACACACTCCCACACTTGCAAAACTCTCAAATTCAATAGAAACTCGCATCAGAAAGCCTTACAAAAAGATACTCAAACGAGAAATGAAAAGATACACAATTGGAATAGTAAAGATACGCAAACGATGTAAAGATACTCAGTTTGAAAGAAACACACTCCCACACTTGCAAAACTCTCAAATACAATAGAAACTCGCGTCAGAAGGCTTACAGAAAGATACTCAAACGAGAAATGAAAAGATACACAATTGGAATAGTAAAGATTCGCAAACGATGTAAAGATACACAATTGGAATAGTAAAGATATGCAAACGATGTAAAGATACTCTGTTTGAAAGTAACACACTCCCACACTTGCAAAACTCTCAAATTCAATAGAAACTTGCATGAGAAAGCCTTACAAAAAGATACTCAAACGAGAAATGAAAAGATACACAATTGGAATAGTAAAGATACGCAAACGATGTACAGATACTCAGTTTGAAAGAAACCCACTCCCACACTTGCAAAACTCTCAAATTCAATAGAAACTCGCATCAGAAAGCCTTACAGAAAGATACTCAAACGAGAAATGAAAAGATACACAATTGGAATAGTAAAGATACGCAAACGATGTAAAGATACTCAGTTTGAAAGAAACACACTCCCACACTTGCAAAACTCTCAAATACAATAGAAACTCGCATCAGAAGCCTTACAGAAAGATACTCAAACGAGAAATGAAAAGATACACAATTGGAATAGTAAAGATACGCAAACGATGTAAAGATACTCAGTTTGAAAGAAACACACTCCCACACTTGCAAAACTCTCAAATACAATAGAAACTCGCATCAGAAGCCTTACAGAAAGATACTCAAACGAGAAATGAAAAGATACAAAATTGGAATAGTAAAGATACGCAAACGATGTAAAGATACACAATTGGAATAGTAAAGATACGCAAACGATGTAAAGATACTCAGTTTGAAAGAAACACACTCCCACACTCCCACACTTGCAGAACTCTCAAATACAATAGAAACTCGCATCAGAAGCCTTACAGAAAGTTACTCAAACGAGAAATGAAAAGATACACAATTGGAATAGTAAAGATACGCAAACGATGTAAAGATAAATAATTGGAATAGTAAAGATACATAATTGGAATAGTAAAGATACGCAAACGATGTAAAGATACTCAGTTTGAAAGAAACACACTCCCACACTTGCAAAACTCTCAAATACAATAGAAACTCGCATCAGAAGCCTTACAGAAAGATACTCAAACGAGAAATGAAAAGATACATAATTGGAATAGTAAAGATACGCAAACGATGTAAAGATAAACAATTGGAATAGTAAAGATACACAATTGGAATAGTAAAGATACGCAAACGATGTAAAGATACTCAGTTTGAAAGAAACACACTCCCACACTTGCAAAACCCTCAAATACAATAGAAACTCGCATCAGAAGCCTTACAGAAAGATACTCAAACGAGAAATGAAAAGATACACAATTGGAATAGTAAAGATACGCAAACGATGTAAAGATACACAATTGGAATAGTAAAGATACGCAAACGATGTAAAGATACTCAGTTTGAAAGAAACACACTCCCACACTTGCAAAACTCTCAAATACAATAGAAACTCGTATCAGAAGCCTTACAGAAAGATACCCAAACGAGAAATGAAAAAATACACAATTGGAATAGTAAAGATACGCAAACAATGTAAAGATACACAATTGGAATAGTAAAGATACGCAAACGATGTAAAGATACTCAGTTTGAAAGAAACACACTCCCACACTTGCAAAACTCTCAAATACAATAGAAACTCGCATCAGAAGCCTTACAGAAAGATACTCAAACGAGAAATGAAAAGATACACAATTGGAATAGTAAAGATACGCAAACGATGTAAAGATACTCAGTTTGAAAGAAACACACTCCCACACTTGCAAAACTCTCAAATTCAATAGAAACTCGCATCAGAAAGCCTTACAGAAAGATACTCAAACGATAAATGAAAAGATACACAATTGAAATAGTAAAGATACGCAAACGATGTAAAGATACAGAATTGGAATAGTAAAGATACACAAACGATGTAAAGATACTCAGTTTGAAAGAAACACACTCCCACAATTGCAAAACTCTCAAATTCAATAGAAACTCGCATCAGAAAGCCTTACATAAAGATACTCAAACGAGAAATGAAAAGATACGCAATTGGAATAGTAAAGATACGCAAACGATGTAAAGATACTCAGTTTGAAAGAAACACACTCCCACACTTGCAAAACTCTCAAATACAATAGAAACTCGCATCAGAAGCCTTACAGAAAGATACTCAAACGAGAAATGAAAAGATACACAATTGGAATAGTAAAGATACGCAAACGATGTAAAGATACTCAGTTTGAAAGAAACACACTCCCACACTTGCAAAACTCTCAAATACAATAGAAACTCGCATCAGAAGCCTTACAGAAAGATACTCAAACGAGAAATGAAAAGATACACAATTGGAATAGTAAAGATACGCAAACGATGTAAAGATACTCAGTTTGAAAGAAACACACTCCCACACTTGCAAAACTCTCAAATACAATAGAAACTCGCATCAGAAGCCTTACAGAAAGATACTCAAACGAGAAATGTAAAGATACACAATTGGAATAGTAAAGATACGCAAACGATGTAAAGATACTCAGTTTGAAAGAAACACACTCCCACACTTGCAAAACTCTCAAATTCAATAGAAACTCGCATCAGAAAGCCTTACGGAAAGATACTCAAACGAGAAATGAAAAGATACACAATTGGAATAGTAAAGATACGCAAACGATGTAAAGATACACATTTGGAATAGTAAAGATACTCAGTTTGAAAGAAACACACTCCCACACTTGCAAAACTCTCGAATTCAATAGAAACTCGCATCAGAAAGCCTTACAGAAAGATACTCAAACGAGAAATGAAAAGATACACAATTGGAATAGTAAAGATACGCAAACGATGTAAAGATGCACAATTGGAATAGTAAAGATACGCAAACTATGTAAAGATACTCAGTTTGAAAGAAACACACTCCCACACTTGCAAAACTCTCAAATTCAATAGAAACTCGCATCAGAAAGCCTTACAGAAAGATACTCAAACGAGAAATGAAAAGATACACAATTGGAATAGTAAAGATACGCAAACGATGTAAAGATACACAATTGGAATAGTAAAGATATGCAAACGATGTAAAGATACTGAGTTTGAAAGAAACACACTCCCACACTTGCAAAACTCTCAAATACAATAGAAACTCGCATCAGAAGCCTTACAGAAAGATACTCAAACGAGAAATGAAAAGATACACAATTGGAATAGTAAAGATACGCAAACGATGTAAAGATACTCAGTTTGAAAGAAACACACTCCCACACTTGCAAAACTCTCAAATTCAATAGAAACTCGCATCAGAAAGCCTTACAGAAAGATACTCAAACGAGAAATGAAAAGATACACAATTGGAATAGTAAAGATACGCAACCGATGTAAAGATACACAATTGGAATAGTAAAGATACGCAAACGATGTAAAGATACTCAGTTTGAAAGAAACACACTCCCACACTTGCAAAACTCTCAAATACAATAGAAACTCGCATCAGAAGCCTTACATAAAGATACTCAAACGAGAAATGAAAAGATACGCAATTGGAATAGTAAAGATACGCAAACGATGTAAAGATACTCAGTTTGAAACAAACACACTCCCACACTTGCAAAACTCTCAAATACAATAGAAACTCGCATCAGAAAGCCTTACAGAAAGATACTCAAACGAGAAATGAAAAGATACACAATTGGAATAGTAAAGATACGCAAACGATGTAAAGATACACATTTGGAATAGTAAAGATACTCAGTTTGAAAGAAACACACTCCCACACTTGCAAAACTCTCGAATTCAATAGAAACTCGCATCAGAAAGCCTTACAGAAAGATACTCAAACGAGAAATGAAAAGATACACAATTGGAATAGTAAAGATACGCAAACGATGTAAAGATGCACAATTGGAATAGTAAAGATACGCAAACTATGTAAAGATACTCAGTTTGAAAGAAACACACTCCCACACTTGCAAAACTCTCAAATTCAATAGAAACTCGCATCAGAAAGCCTTACAGAAAGATACTCAAACGAGAAATGAAAAGATACACAATTGGAATAGTAAAGATACGCAAACGATGTAAAGATACACAATTGGAATAGTAAAGATATGCAAACGATGTAAAGATACTGAGTTTGAAAGAAACACACTCCCACACTTGCAAAACTCTCAAATACAATAGAAACTCGCATCAGAAGCCTTACAGAAAGATACTCAAACGAGAAATGAAAAGATACACAATTGGAATAGTAAAGATACGCAAACGATGTAAAGATACTCAGTTTGAAAGAAACACACTCCCACACTTGCAAAACTCTCAAATTCAATAGAAACTCGCATCAGAAAGCCTTACAGAAAGATACTCAAACGAGAAATGAAAAGATACACAATTGGAATAGTAAAGATACGCAATCGATGTAAAGATACACAATTGGAATAGTAAAGATACGCAAACGATGTAAAGATACTCAGTTTGAAAGAAACACACTCCCACACTTGCAAAACTCTCAAATACAATAGAAACTCGCATCAGAAGCCTTACAGAAAGATACTCAAACGAGAAATGAAAGATACACAATTGGAATAGTAAAGATACGGAAACGATGTAAAGATACACAATTGGAATAGTAAAGATACGCAAACGATGTAAAGATACTCAGTTTGAAAGAAACACACTCCCACACTTGCAAAACTCTCAAATACAATAGAAACTCGCGTCAGAAGGCTTACAGAAAGATACTCAAACGAGAAATGAAAAGATACACAATTGGAATAGTAAAGATTCGCAAACGATGTAAAGATACACAATTGGAATAGTAAAGATATGCAAACGATGTAAAGATACTCTGTTTGAAAGTAACACACTCCCACACTTGCAAAACTCTCAAATTCAATAGAAACTTGCATCAGAAAGCCTTACAAAAAGATACTCAAACGAGAAATGAAAAGATACACAATTGGAATAGTAAAGATACGCAAACGATGTAAAGATACTCAGTTTGAAAGAAACCCACTCCCACACTTGCAAAACTCTCAAATTCAATAGAAACTCGCATCAGAAAGCCTTACAGAAAGATACGAAAAGCAGAATGGAAAAGATACACAATTGGAATAGTAAAGATACGCAAATGATGTAAAGATACTCAGTTTGAAAGAAACACTCTCCCACACTTGCAGAACTCTCAAATACAATAGAAACTCGCATCAGAAGCCTTACAGAAAGATACTCAAACGAGAAATGAAAAGATACACAATTGGAATAGTAAAGATACGCAAACGATGTAAAGATACTCAGTTTGAAAGAAACACACTCCCACACTTGCAAAACTCTCAAATTCAATAGAAACTCGCATCAGATAACCGTCCAGAAAGATACTCAAACGAGAATTGAAAAGATACACAATTGGAATAGTAAAGATACGCAAACGATGTAAAGATACTCAGTTTGAAAGAAACACACTCCCACACTTGCAAAACTCACAAACTCAATAGAAACTCGCATCAGAAAGCCTTACAGAAAGATACTCAAACGAGAAATGAAAAGATACACAATTGGAATAGTAAAGATATGCAAACGATGTAAAGATACTCAGTTTGAAAGAAACACACTCCCACACTTGCAAAACTCTCAAATACAATAGAAACTCACATCAAAAGCCTTACAGAAAGATACTGAAACGAGAAATGAAAAGATACACGATTGGAATAGTAAAGATACGCAAACGATGTAAAGATACACAATTGGAATAGTACAGATACGCAAACGATGTAAAGATACTCAGTTTGAAAGAAACACACTCCCACACTTGCAAAACTCTCAAATACAATAGAAACTCGAATCAGAAGCCTTACAGAAAGATACTAAAACGAGAAATGAAAAGATACACAATTGGAATAGTAAAGATACGCAAACGATGTAAAGATACACAATTGGAATAGTAAAGATACGCAAACGATGTAAAGATACTCAGTTTGAAAGAAACACACTCCCACACTTGCAAAACTCTCAAATACAATAGAAACTCGCATCAGAAGCCTTACAGAAAGATACTCAAACGAGAAATGAAAAGATACACAATTAGAATAGTAAAGATACGCAAACGATGTAAAGATACACAATTGGAATAGTAAAGATACGCAAACGATGTAAAGATACTCAGTTTGAAAGAAACACACTCCCACACTTGCAAAACTCTCGAATTCAATAGAAACTCGCATCAGAAAGCCTTACAGAAAGATACTCAAACGAGAAATGAAAAGATACACAATTGGAATAGTAAAGATACGCAAACGATGTAAAGATGCACAATTGGAATAGTAAAGATACGCAAACTATGTAAAGATACTCAGTTTGAAAGAAACACACTACCACACTTGCAAAACTCTCAAATTCAATAGAAACTCGCATCAGAAAGCCTTACATAAAGATACTCAAACGAGAAATGAAAAGATACGCAATTGGAATAGTAAAGATACGCAAACGATGTAAAGATACTCAGTTTGAAAGAAACACACTCCCACACTTGCAAAACTCTCAAATACAATAGAAACTCGCATCAGAAGCCTTACAGAAAGATACTCAAACGAGAAATGAAAAGATACACAATTGGAATAGTAAAGATACGCAAACGATGTAAAGATACTCAGTTTGAAAGAAACACACTCCCACACTTGCAAAACTCTCAAATACAATAGAAACTCGCATCAGAAGCCTTACAGAAAGATACTCAAACGAGAAATGAAAAGATACACAATTGGAATAGTAAAGATACGCAAACGATGTAAAGATACTCAGTTTGAAAGAAACACACTCCCACACTTGCAAAACTCTCAAATACAATAGAAACTCGCATCAGAAGCCTTACAGAAAGATACTCAAACGAGAAATGTAAAGATACACAATTGGAATAGTAAAGATACGCAAACGATGTAAAGATACTCAGTTTGAAAGAAACACACTCCCACACTTGCAAAACTCTCAAATTCAATAGAAACTCGCATCAGAAAGCCTTACGGAAAGATACTCAAACGAGAAATGAAAAGATACACAATTGGAATAGTAAAGATACGCAAACGATGTAAAGATACACATTTGGAATAGTAAAGATACTCAGTTTGAAAGAAACACACTCCCACACTTGCAAAACTCTCAAATTCAATAGAAACTCGCATCAGAAAGCCTTACAGAAAGATACTCAAACGAGAAATGAAAAGATACACAATTGGAATAGTAAAGATACGCAAACGATGTAAAGATGCACAATTGGAATAGTAAAGATACGCAAACTATGTAAAGATACTCAGTTTGAAAGAAACACACTCCCACACTTGCAAAACTCTCAAATTCAATAGAAACTCGCATCAGAAAGCCTTACAGAAAGATACTCAAACGAGAAATGAAAAGATACACAATTGGAATAGTAAAGATACGCAAACGATGTAAAGATACACAATTGGAATAGTAAAGATATGCAAACGATGTAAAGATACTGAGTTTGAAAGAAACACACTCCCACACTTGCAAAACTCTCAAATACAATAGAAACTCGCATCAGAAGCCTTACAGAAAGATACTCAAACGAGAAATGAAAAGATACACAATTGGAATAGTAAAGATACGCAAACGATGTAAAGATACTCAGTTTGAAAGAAACACACTCCCACACTTGCAAAACTCTCAAATTCAATAGAAACTCGCATCAGAAAGCCTTACAGAAAGATACTCAAACGAGAAATGAAAAGATACACAATTGGAATAGTAAAGATACGCAACCGATGTAAAGATACACAATTGGAATAGTAAAGATACGCAAACGATGTAAAGATACTCAGTTTGAAAGAAACACACTCCCACACTTGCAAAACTCTCAAATACAATAGAAACTCGCATCAGAAGCCTTACATAAAGATACTCAAACGAGAAATGAAAAGATACGCAATTGGAATAGTAAAGATACGCAAACGATGTAAAGATACTCAGTTTGAAACAAACACACTCCCACACTTGCAAAACTCTCAAATACAATAGAAACTCGCATCAGAAAGCCTTACAGAAAGATACTCAAACGAGAAATGAAAAGATACACAATTGGAATAGTAAAGATACGCAAACGATGTAAAGATACACATTTGGAATAGTAAAGATACTCAGTTTGAAAGAAACACACTCCCACACTTGCAAAACTCTCGAATTCAATAGAAACTCGCATCAGAAAGCCTTACAGAAAGATACTCAAACGAGAAATGAAAAGATACACAATTGGAATAGTAAAGATACGCAAACGATGTAAAGATGCACAATTGGAATAGTAAAGATACGCAAACTATGTAAAGATACTCAGTTTGAAAGAAACACACTCCCACACTTGCAAAACTCTCAAATTCAATAGAAACTCGCATCAGAAAGCCTTACAGAAAGATACTCAAACGAGAAATGAAAAGATACACAATTGGAATAGTAAAGATACGCAAACGATGTAAAGATACACAATTGGAATAGTAAAGATATGCAAACGATGTAAAGATACTGAGTTTGAAAGAAACACACTCCCACACTTGCAAAACTCTCAAATACAATAGAAACTCGCATCAGAAGCCTTACAGAAAGATACTCAAACGAGAAATGAAAAGATACACAATTGGAATAGTAAAGATACGCAAACGATGTAAAGATACTCAGTTTGAAAGAAACACACTCCCACACTTGCAAAACTCTCAAATTCAATAGAAACTCGCATCAGAAAGCCTTACAGAAAGATACTCAAACGAGAAATGAAAAGATACACAATTGGAATAGTAAAGATACGCAATCGATGTAAAGATACACAATTGGAATAGTAAAGATACGCAAACGATGTAAAGATACTCAGTTTGAAAGAAACACACTCCCACACTTGCAAAACTCTCAAATACAATAGAAACTCGCATCAGAAGCCTTACAGAAAGATACTCAAACGAGAAATGAAAGATACACAATTGGAATAGTAAAGATACGGAAACGATGTAAAGATACACAATTGGAATAGTAAAGATACGCAAACGATGTAAAGATACTCAGTTTGAAAGAAACACACTCCCACACTTGCAAAACTCTCAAATACAATAGAAACTCGCGTCAGAAGGCTTACAGAAAGATACTCAAACGAGAAATGAAAAGATACACAATTGGAATAGTAAAGATTCGCAAACGATGTAAAGATACACAATTGGAATAGTAAAGATATGCAAACGATGTAAAGATACTCTGTTTGAAAGTAACACACTCCCACACTTGCAAAACTCTCAAATTCAATAGAAACTTGCATCAGAAAGCCTTACAAAAAGATACTCAAACGAGAAATGAAAAGATACACAATTGGAATAGTAAAGATACGCAAACGATGTAAAGATACTCAGTTTGAAAGAAACCCACTCCCACACTTGCAAAACTCTCAAATTCAATAGAAACTCGCATCAGAAAGCCTTACAGAAAGATACGAAAAGCAGAATGGAAAAGATACACAATTGGAATAGTAAAGATACGCAAATGATGTAAAGATACTCAGTTTGAAAGAAACACTCTCCCACACTTGCAGAACTCTCAAATACAATAGAAACTCGCATCAGAAGCCTTACAGAAAGATACTCAAACGAGAAATGAAAAGATACACAATTGGAATAGTAAAGATACGCAAACGATGTAAAGATACTCAGTTTGAAAGAAACACACTCCCACACTTGCAAAACTCTCAAATTCAATAGAAACTCGCATCAGATAACCGTCCAGAAAGATACTCAAACGAGAATTGAAAAGATACACAATTGGAATAGTAAAGATACGCAAACGATGTAAAGATACTCAGTTTGAAAGAAACACACTCCCACACTTGCAAAACTCACAAACTCAATAGAAACTCGCATCAGAAAGCCTTACAGAAAGATACTCAAACGAGAAATGAAAAGATACACAATTGGAATAGTAAAGATATGCAAACGATGTAAAGATACTCAGTTTGAAAGAAACACACTCCCACACTTGCAAAACTCTCAAATACAATAGAAACTCACATCAAAAGCCTTACAGAAAGATACTGAAACGAGAAATGAAAAGATACACGATTGGAATAGTAAAGATACGCAAACGATGTAAAGATACACAATTGGAATAGTACAGATACGCAAACGATGTAAAGATACTCAGTTTGAAAGAAACACACTCCCACACTTGCAAAACTCTCAAATACAATAGAAACTCGAATCAGAAGCCTTACAGAAAGATACTAAAACGAGAAATGAAAAGATACACAATTGGAATAGTAAAGATACGCAAACGATGTAAAGATACACAATTGGAATAGTAAAGATACGCAAACGATGTAAAGATACTCAGTTTGAAAGAAACACACTCCCACACTTGCAAAACTCTCAAATACAATAGAAACTCGCATCAGAAGCCTTACAGAAAGATACTCAAACGAGAAATGAAAAGATACACAATTAGAATAGTAAAGATACGCAAACGATGTAAAGATACACAATTGGAATAGTAAAGATACGCAAACGATGTAAAGATACTCAGTTTGAAAGAAACACACTCCCACACTTGCAAAACTCTCGAATTCAATAGAAACTCGCATCAGAAAGCCTTACAGAAAGATACTCAAACGAGAAATGAAAAGATACACAATTGGAATAGTAAAGATACGCAAACGATGTAAAGATGCACAATTGGAATAGTAAAGATACGCAAACTATGTAAAGATACTCAGTTTGAAAGAAACACACTACCACACTTGCAAAACTCTCAAATTCAATAGAAACTCGCATCAGAAAGCCTTACAGAAAGATACTCAAACGAGAAATGAAAAGATACACAATTGGAATAGTAAAGATACGCAAACGATGTAAAGATACACAATTGGAATAGTAAAGATATGCAAACGATGTAAAGATACTGAGTTTGAAAGAAACACACTCCCACACTTGCAAAACTCTCAAATACAATAGAAACTCGCATCAGAAGCCTTACAGAAAGATACTCAAACGAGAAATGAAAAGATACACAATTGGAATAGTAAAGATATGCAAACGATGTAAAGATACTCAGTTTGAAAGAAACACAATCCCACACTTGCAAAACTCTCAAATACAATAGAAACTCACATCAAAAGCCTTACAGAAAGATACTGAAACGAGAAATGAAAAGATACACGATTGGAATAGTAAATATACGCAAACGATGTAAAGATACACAATTGGAATAGTACAGATACGCAAACGATGTAAAGATACTCAGTTTGAAAGAAACACACTCCCACACTTGCAAAACTCTCAAATACAATAGAAACTCGCATCAGAAGCCTTACAGAAAGATACTCAAACGAGAAATGAAAAGATACACAATTGGAATAGTAAAGATACGCAAACGATGTAAAGATACACAATTGGAATAGTAAAGATACGCAAACGATGTAAAGATACTCAGTTTGAAAGAAACACACTCCCACACTTGCAAAACTCTCAAATACAATAGAAACTCGCATCAGAAGCCTTACAGAAAGATACTCAAACGAGAAATGAAAAGATACACAATTAGAATAGTAAAGATACGCAAACGATGTAAAGATACACAATTGGAATAGTAAAGATACGCAAACGATGTAAAGATACTCAGTTTGAAAGAAACACACTCCCACACTTGCAAAACTCTCAAATACAATAGAAACTCGCATCAGAAGCCTTACAGAAAGATACTCAAACGAGAAATGAAAAGATACACAATTGGAATAGTAAAGATACGCAAACGATGTAAAGATACACAATTGGAATAGTAAAGATACGCAAACGATGTAAAGATACTCAGTTTGAAAGAAACACACTCCCACACTTGCAAAATTCTCAAATACAATAGAAACTCGCATCAGAAAGCCTTACAGAAAGATACTCAAACGAGAAATGAAAAGATACACAATTGGAATAGTAAAGATACGCAAACGATGTAAAGATAATCAGTTTGAAAGAAACACACTCCCACACTTGCAAAACTCTCAAATACAATAGAAACTCGCATCAGAAGCCTTACAGAAAGATACTCAAACGAGAAATGAAAAGATACAAAATTGGAATAGTAAAGATACGCAAACGATGTAAAGATACACAATTGGAATAGTAAAGATACGCAAACGATGTAAAGATACTCAGTTTGAAAGAAACACACTCCCACACTTGCAGAACTCTGAAATACAATAGAAACTCGCATCAGAAGCCTTACAGAAAGATACTCAAACGAGAAATGAAAAGATACACAATTGGAATAGTAAAGATACGCAAACGATGTAAAGATAAACAATTGGAATAGTAAAGATACACAATTGGAATAGTAAAGATACGCAAACGATGTAAAGATACTCAGTTTGAATGAAACACACTGCCACACTTGCAAAACCCTCAAATACAATAGAAACTCGCATCAGAAGCCTTACAGAAAGATACTCAAACGAGAAATGAAAAGATACACAATTAGAATAGTAAAGATACGCAAACGATGTAAAGATACACAATTGGAATAGTAAAGATACGCAAACGATGTAAAGATACTCAGTTTGAAAGAAACACACTCCCACACTTGCAAAACTCTCAAATACAATAGAAACTCGTATCAGAAGCCTTACAGAAAGATACCCAAACGAGAAATGAAAAAATACACAATTGGAATAGTAAAGATACGCAAACAATGTAAAGATACACAATTGGAATAGTAAAGATACGCAAACGATGTAAAGATACTCAGTTTGAAAGAAACACACTCCCACACTTGCAAAACTCTCAAATACAATAGAAACTCGCATCATAAGCCTTACAGAAAGATACTCAAACGAGAAATGAAAAGATACACAATTGGAATAGTAAAGATACGCAAACGATGTAAAGATACTCAGTTTGAAAGAAACACACTCCCACACTTGCAAAACTCTCAAATTCAATAGAAACTCGCATCAGAAAGCCTTACAGAAAGATACTCAAACGAGAAATGAAAAGATACACAATTGGAATAGTAAAGATACGCAAACGATGTAAAGATAATCAGTTTGAAAGAAACACACTCCCACACTTGCAAAACTCTCAAATACAATAGAAACTCGCATCAGAAGCCTTACAGAAAGATACTCAAACGAGAAATGAAAAATACAAAATTGGAATAGTAAAGATACGCAAACGATGTAAAGATACACAATTGGAATAGTAAAGATACGCAAACGATGTAAAGATACTCAGTTTGAAAGAAACACACTCCCACACTTGCAGAACTCTCAAATACAATAGAAACTCGCATCAGAAGCCTTACAGAAAGATACTCAAACGAGAAATGAAAAGATACACAATTGGAATAGTAAAGATACGCAAACGATGTAAAGATAAACAATTGGAATAGTAAAGATACATAATTGGAATAGTAAAGATACGCAAACGATGTAAAGATACTCAGTTTGAAAGAAACACACTCCCACACTTGCAAAACTCTCAAATACAATAGAAACTCGCATCAGAAGCCTTACAGAAAGATACTCAAACGAGAAATGAAAAGATACACAATTGGAATAGTAAAGATACGCAAACGATGTAAAGATAAACAATTGGAATAGTAAAGATACACAATTGGAATAGTAAAGATACGCAAACGATGTAAAGATACTCAGTTTGAAAGAAACACACTCCCACACTTGCAAAACCCTCAAATACAATAGAAACTCGCATCAGAAGCCATACAGAAAGATACTCAAACGAGAAATGAAAAGATACACAATTAGAATAGTAAAGATACGCAAACGATGTAAAGATACACAATTGGAATAGTAAAGATACGCAAACGATGTAAAGATACTCAGTTTGAAAGAAACACACTCTCACACTTGCAAAACTCTCAAATACAATAGAAACTCGTATCAGAAGCCTTACAGAAAGATACCCAAACGAGAAATGAAAAAATACACAATTGGAATAGTAAAGATACGCAAACAATGTAAAGATACACAATTGGAATAGTAAAGATACGCAAACGATGTAAAGATACTCAGTTTGAAAGAAACACACTCCCACACTTGCAGAACTCTCAAATATAATAGAAACTCGCATCAGAAGCCTTACAGAAAGATACTCAAACGAGAAATGAAAAGATACACAATTGGAATAGTAAAGATACGCAAACGATGTAAAGATACACAATTGGAATAGTAAAGATACGCAAACGATGTAAAGATACTCAGTTTGAAAGAAACACACTCCCACACTTGCAAAATTCTCAAATACAATAGAAACTCGCATCAGAAAGCCTTACAGAAAGATACTCAAACGAGAAATGAAAAGATACACAATTGGAATAGTAAAGATACGCAAACGATGTAAAGATAATCAGTTTGAAAGAAACACACTCCCACACTTGCAAAACTCTCAAATACAATAGAAACTCGCATCAGAAGCCTTACAGAAAGATACTCAAACGAGAAATGAAAAGATACAAAATTGGAATAGTAAAGATACGCAAACGATGTAAAGATACACAATTGGAATAGTAAAGATACGCAAACGATGTAAAGATACTCAGTTTGAAAGAAACACACTCCCACACTTGCAGAACTCTGAAATACAATAGAAACTCGCATCAGAAGCCTTACAGAAAGATACTCAAACGAGAAATGAAAAGATACACAATTGGAATAGTAAAGATACGCAAACGATGTAAAGATAAACAATTGGAATAGTAAAGATACACAATTGGAATAGTAAAGATACGCAAACGATGTAAAGATACTCAGTTTGAATGAAACACACTGCCACACTTGCAAAACCCTCAAATACAATAGAAACTCGCATCAGAAGCCTTACAGAAAGATACTCAAACGAGAAATGAAAAGATACACAATTAGAATAGTAAAGATACGCAAACGATGTAAAGATACACAATTGGAATAGTAAAGATACGCAAACGATGTAAAGATACTCAGTTTGAAAGAAACACACTCCCACACTTGCAAAACTCTCAAATACAATAGAAACTCGTATCAGAAGCCTTACAGAAAGATACCCAAACGAGAAATGAAAAAATACACAATTGGAATAGTAAAGATACGCAAACAATGTAAAGATACACAATTGGAATAGTAAAGATACGCAAACGATGTAAAGATACTCAGTTTGAAAGAAACACACTCCCACACTTGCAAAACTCTCAAATACAATAGAAACTCGCATCAGAAGCCTTACAGAAAGATACTCAAACGAGAAATGAAAAGATACACAATTGGAATAGTAAAGATACGCAAACGATGTAAAGATACTCAGTTTGAAAGAAACACACTCCCACACTTGCAAAACTCTCAAATTCAATAGAAACTCGCATCAGAAAGCCTTACAGAAAGATACTCAAACGAGAAATGAAAAGATACACAATTGGAATAGTAAAGATACGCAAACGATGTAAAGATAATCAGTTTGAAAGAAACACACTCCCACACTTGCAAAACTCTCAAATACAATAGAAACTCGCATCAGAAGCCTTACAGAAAGATACTCAAACGAGAAATGAAAAATACAAAATTGGAATAGTAAAGATACGCAAACGATGTAAAGATACACAATTGGAATAGTAAAGATACGCAAACGATGTAAAGATACTCAGTTTGAAAGAAACACACTCCCACACTTGCAAAACTCTCAAATACAATAGAAACTCGCATCAGAAGCCTTACAGAAAGATACTCAAACGAGAAATGAAAAGATACACAATTGGAATAGTAAAGATACGCAAACGATGTAAAGATAAACAATTGGAATAGTAAAGATACATAATTGGAATAGTAAAGATACGCAAACGATGTAAAGATACTCAGTTTGAAAGAAACACACTCCCACACTTGCAAAACTCTCAAATACAATAGAAACTCGCATCAGAAGCCTTACAGAAAGATACTCAAACGAGAAATGAAAAGATACACAATTGGAATAGTAAAGATACGCAAACGATGTAAAGATAAACAATTGGAATAGTAAAGATACACAATTGGAATAGTAAAGATACGCAAACGATGTAAAGATACTCAGTTTGAAAGAAACACACTCCCACACTTGCAAAACCCTCAAATACAATAGAAACTCGCATCAGAAGCCATACAGAAAGATACTCAAACGAGAAATGAAAAGATACACAATTAGAATAGTAAAGATACGCAAACGATGTAAAGATACACAATTGGAATAGTAAAGATACGCAAACGATGTAAAGATACTCAGTTTGAAAGAAACACACTCTCACACTTGCAAAACTCTCAAATACAATAGAAACTCGTATCAGAAGCCTTACAGAAAGATACCCAAACGAGAAATGAAAAAATACACAATTGGAATAGTAAAGATACGCAAACAATGTAAAGATACACAATTGGAATAGTAAAGATACGCAAACGATGTAAAGATACTCAGTTTGAAAGAAACACACTCCCACACTTGCAAAACTCTCAAATACAATAGAAACTCGCATCAGAAGCCTTACAGAAAGATACTCAAACGAGAAATGAAAAGATACACAATTGGAATAGTAAAGATACGCAAACGATGTAAAGATACTCAGTTTGAAAGAAACACACTCCCACACTTGCAAAACTCTCAAATTCAATAGAAACTCGCATCAGAAAGCCTTACAGAAAGATACTCAAACGAGAAATAAAAAGATACACAATTGAAATAGTAAAGATACGCAAACGATGTAAAGATACAGAATTGGAATAGTAAAGATACGCAAACGATGTAAAGATACTCAGTTTGAAAGAAACACACTCCCACAATTGTAAAACTCTCAAATTCAATAGAAACTCGCATCAGAAAGCCTTACATAAAGATACTCAAATGAGAAATGAAAAGATACACAATTGGAATAGTAAAGATACGCAAACGATGTAAAGATACTCAGTTTGAAAGAAACACACTCCCACACTTGCAAAATTCTCAAATACAATAGAAACTCGCATCAGAAAGCCTTACAGAAAGATACTCAAACGAGAAATGAAAAGATACACAATTGGAATAGTAAAGATACGCAAACGATGTAAAGATAATCAGTTTGAAAGAAACACACTCCCACACTTGCAAAACTCTCAAATACAATAGAAACTCGCATCAGAAGCCTTACAGAAAGATACTCAAACGAGAAATGAAAAGATACAAAATTGGAATAGTAAAGATACGCAAACGATGTAAAGATACACAATTGGAATAGTAAAGATATGCAAACGATGTAAAGATACTCAGTTTGAAAGAAACACACTCCCACACTTGCAGAACTCTCAAATATAATAGAAACTCGCATCAGAAGCCTTACAGAAAGATACTCAAACGAGAAATGAAAAGATACACAATTGAAATAGTAAAGATACGCAAACGATGTAAAGATAAACAATTGGAATAGTAAAGATACGCAAACGATGTAAAGATACTCAGTTTGAAAGAAACACACTCCCACACTTGCAAAACTCTCAAATACAATAGAAACTCGCATCAGAAGCCTTACAGAAAGATACTCAAACGAGAAATGAAAAGATACACAATTGGAATAGTAAAGATACGCAAACGATGTAAAGATACTCAGTTTGAAAGAAACACACTCCCACACTTGCAAAACCCTCAAATAAAATAGAAACTCGCATCAGAAGCCTTACAGAAAGATACTCAAACGAGAAATGAAAAGATACACAATTAGAATAGTAAAGATACGCAAACGATGTAAAGATACACAATTGGAATAGTAAAGATACGCAAACGATGTAAAGATACTCAGTTTGAAAGAAACACACTCCCACACTTGCAAAACTCTCAAATACAATAGAAACTCGTATCAGAAGCCTTACAGAAAGATACCCAAACGAGAAATGAAAAAATACACAATTGGAATAGTAAAGATACGCAAACAATGTAAAGATACACAATTGGAATAGTAAAGATACGCAAACGATGTAAAGATACTCAGTTTGAAAGAAACACACTCCCACACTTGCAAAACTCTCAAATACAATAGAAACTCGCATCAGAAGCCTTACAGAAAGATACTCAAACGAGAAATGAAAAGATACACAATTGGAATAGTAAAGATACGCAAACGATGTAAAGATACTCAGTTTGAAAGAAACACACTCCCACACTTGCAAAACTCTCAAATTCAATAGAAACTCGCATCAGAAAGCCTTACAGAAAGATACTCAAACGAGAAATGAAAAGATACACAATTGGAATAGTAAAGATACGCAAACGATGTAAAGATAATCAGTTTGAAAGAAACACACTCCCACACTTGCAAAACTCTCAAATACAATAGAAACTCGCATCAGAAGCCTTACAGAAAGATACTCAAACGAGAAATGAAAAGATACAAAATTGGAATAGTAAAGATACGCAAACGATGTAAAGATACACAATTGGAATAGTAAAGATACGCAAACGATGTAAAGATACTCAGTTTGAAAGAAACACACTCCCACACTTGCAGAACTCTCAAATACAATAGAAACTCGCATCAGAAGCCTTACAGAAAGATACTCAAACGAGAAATGAAAAGATACACAATTGGAATAGTAAAGATACGCAAACGATGTAAAGATAAACAATTGGAATAGTAAAGATACACAATTGGAATAGTAAAGATACGCAAACGATGTAAAGATAATCAGTTTGAAAGAAACACACTCCGACACTTGCAAAACTCTCAAATACAATAGAAACTCGCATCAGAAGCCTTACAGAAAGATACTCAAACGAGAAATAAAAAGATACAAAATTGGAATAGTAAAGATACGCAAACGATGTAAAGATACACAATTGGAATAGTAAAGATACGCAAACGATGTAAAGATACTCAGTTTGAAAGAAACACACTCCCACACTTGCAGAACTCTCAAATACAATAGAAACTCGCATCAGAAGCCTTACAGAAAGATACTCAAACGAGAAATGAAAAGATACACAATTGGAATAGTAAAGATACGCAAACGATGTAAAGATAAACAATTGGAATAGTAAAGATACGCAAACGATGTAAAGATACTCAGTTTGAAAGAAACACACTCCCACACTTGCAAAACTCTCTAATACAATAGAAACTCGCATCAGAAGCCTTACAGAAAGATACTCAAACGAGAAATGAAAAGATACACAATTGGAATAGTAAAGATACGCAAACGATGTAAAGATAAACAATTCGAATAGTAAAGATACACAATTGGAATAGTAAAGATACGCAAACGATGTAAAGATACTCAGTTTGAAAGAAACACACTCCCACACTTGCAAAACCCTCAAATACAATAGAAACTCGCATCAGAAGCCTTACAGAAAGATACTCAAACGAGAAATGAAAAGATACACAATTAGAATAGTAAAGATACGCAAACGATGTAAAGATAATCAGTTTGAAAGAAACACACTCCCACACTTGCAAAACTCTCAAATACAATAGAAACTCGCATCAGAAGCCTTACAGAAAGATACTCAAACGAGAAATGAAAAGATACACAATTGGAATAGTAAAGATACGCAAACGATGTAAAGATAAACAATTGGAATAGTAAAGATACACAATTGGAATAGTAAAGATACGCAAACGATGTAAAGATACTCAGTTTGAAAGAAACACAGTCCCACACTTGCAAAACCCTCAAATACAATAGAAACTCGCATCAGAAGCCTTACAGAAAGATACTCAAACGAGAAATGAAAAGATACACAATTAGAATAGTAAAGATACGCAAACGATGTAAAGATACACAATTGGAATAGTAAAGATACGCAAACGATGTCAAAATACTCAGTTTGAAAGAAACACACTCCCACACTTGCAAAACTCTCAAATACAATAGAAACTCGTATCAGATGCCTTACAGAAAGATACCCAAACGAGAAATCAAAAAATACACAATTGGAATAGTAAAGATACGCAAACGATGTAAAGATACACAATTGGAATAGTAAAGATACGCAAACGATGTAAAGATACTCAGTTTGAAAGAAACACACTCCCACACTTGCAAAATTCTCAAATACAATAGAAACTCGCATCAGAAAGCCTTACAGAAAGATACTCAAACGAGAAATGAAAAGATACACAATTGGAATAGTAAAGATACGCAAACGATGTAAAGATAATCAGTTTGAAAGAAACACACTCCCACACTTGCAAAACTCTCAAATACAATAGAAACTCGCATCAGAAGCCTTACAGAAAGATACTCAAACGAGAAATGAAAAGATACACAATTGGAATAGTAAAGATACGCAAACGATGTAAAGATACTCAGTTTGAAAGAAACACACTCCCACACTTGCAAAACTCTCAAATACAATAGAAACTCGCATCAGAAGCTTTACAGAAAGATACTCAAACGAGAAATGAAAAGATACACAATTGGAATAGTAAAGATACGCAAACGATGTAAAGATACTCAGTTTGAAAGAAACACACTCCCACACTTGCAAAACGCTCAAATACAATAGAAACTGGCATCAGAAGCCTTACAGAAAGATACTCAAACGAGAAATGAAAAGATACACAATTGGAATATTGAAGATACGCAAACGATGTAAAGATACACAATTGGAATAGTAAAGATATGCAAACGATGTAAAGATACTCAGTTTGAAAGAAACACACTCCCACACTTGCAAAATTCTCAAATACAATAGAAACTCGCATCAGAAAGCCTTACAGAAAGATACTCAAACGAGAAATGAAAAGATACACAATTGGAATAGTAAAGATACGCAAACGATGTAAAGATAATCAGTTTGAAAGAAACACACTCCCACACTTGCAAAACTCTCAAATACAATAGACACTCGCATCAGAACCCTTACAGAAAGATACTCAAACGAGAAATGAAAAGATACACAATTGGAATAGTAAAGATAAGCAAACAATGTAAAGATACACAATTGGAATAGTAAAGATACGCAAACGATGTAAAGATACTCGGTTTGAAAGAAACACACTCCCACACTTGCAAAACTCTGAAATACAATAGAAACTCGCATCAGAAGCCTTACAGAAAGATACTCAAACGAGAAATGAAAAGATACACAATTGGAATAGTAAAGATACGCAAACGATGTAAAGATACATAATTGGAATAGTAAAGATACGCAAACGATGTAAAGATACTCAGTTTGAAAGAAACACACTCCCACACTTGCAGAACTCTCAAATACAATAGAAACTCGCATCAGAAGCCTTACAGAAAGATACTCAAACGAGAAATGGAAAGATACACAATTGGAATAGTAAAGATACGCAAACGATGTAAAGATAAACAATTGGAATAGTAAAGATACATAATTGGAATAGTAAAGATACGCAAACGATGTAAAGATACTCAGTTTGAAAGAAACACACTCCCACACTTGGAAAACTCTCAAATACAATAGAAACTCGCATCAGAAGCCTTACAGAAAGATACTCAAACGAGAAATGAAAAGATACACAATTGGAATAGTAAAGATACGCAAACAATGAAAAGATACACAATTGGAATAGTAAAGATACGCAAACGATGTAAAGATACTCAGTTTGAAAGAAACACACTCCCACACTTGCAAAACTCTCAAATACAATAGAAACTCGCATCAGAAGCCTTACAGAAAAATACTCAAACGGGAAATGAAAAGATACACAATTGGAATAGTAAAGATACGTAAACGATGAAAAGATACACAATTGGAATAGTAAAGATACGCAAACGATGTAAAGATACTCAGTTTGAAAGAAACACACTCCCACACTTGCAAAACGCTCAAATACAATAGAAACTGGCATCAGAAGCCTTATAGAAAGATACTCAAACGAGAAATGAAAAGATACACAATTGGAATAGTGAAGATACGCAAACGATGTAAAGATACACAATTGGAATAGTAAAGATACGCAAACGATGTAAAGATACTCAGTTTGAAAGAAACACACTCCAACACTTGCAAAATTCTCAAATACAATAGAAACTCGCATCAGAAAGCCTTACAGAAAGATACTCAAACGAGAAATGAAAAGATACACAATTGGAATAGTAAAGATACGCAAACGATGTAAAGATAATCAGTTTGAAAGAAACACACTCCCACACTTGCAAAACTCTCAAATACAATAGACACTCGCATCAGAACCCTTACAGAAAGATACTCAAACGAGAAATGAAAAGATACACAATTGGAATAGTAAAGATAAGCAAACAATGTAAAGATACACAATTGGAATAGTAAAGATACGCAAACGATGTAAAGATACTCGGTTTGAAAGAAACACACTCCCACACTTGCAAAACTCTGAAATACAATAGAAACTCGCATCAGAAGCCTTACAGAAAGATACTCAAACGAGAAATGAAAAGATACACAATTGGAATAGTAAAGATACGCAAACGATGTAAAGATACACAATTGGAATAGTAAAGATACGCAAACGATGTAAAGATACTCAGTTTGAAAGAAACACACTCCCACACTTGCAGAACTCTCAAATACAATAGAAACTCGCATCAGAAGCCTTACAGAAAGATACTCAAACGAGAAATGAAAAGATACACAATTGGAATAGTAAAGATACGCAAACGATGTAAAGATAAACAATTGGAATAGTAAAGATACATAATTGGACTAGTAAAGATACGCAAACGATGTAAAGATACTCAGTTTGAAAGAAACACACTCCCACACTTGGAAAACTCTCAAATACAATAGAAACTCGCATCAGAAGCCTTACAGAAAGATACTCAAACGAGAAATGGAAAGATACACAATTGGAATAGTAAAGATACGCAAACGATGTAAAGATAAACAATTGGAATAGTAAAGATACATAATTGGAATAGTAAAGATACGCAAACGATGTAAAGATACTCAGTTTGAAAGAAACACACTCCCACACTTGGAAAACTCTCAAATACAATAGAAACTCGCATCAGAAGCCTTACAGAAAGATACTCAAACGAGAAATGAAAAGATACACAATTGGAATAGTAAAGATACGCAAACAATGTAAAGATACACAATTGGAATAGTAAAGATACGCAAACGATGTAAAGATACTCAGTTTGAAAGAAACACACTCCCACACTTGCAAAACTCTCAAATACAATAGAAACTCGCATCAGAAGCCTTACAGAAAAATACTCAAACGGGAAATGAAAAGATACACAATTGGAATAGTAAAGATACGTAAACGATGAAAAGATACACAATTGGAATAGTAAAGATACGCAAACGATGTAAAGATACTCAGTTTGAAAGAAACACACTCCCACACTTGCAAAACGCTCAAATACAATAGAAACTGGCATCAGAAGCCTTATAGAAAGATACTCAAACGAGAAATGAAAAGATACACAATTGGAATAGTGAAGATACGCAAACGATGTAAAGATACACAATTGGAATAGTAAAGATACGCAAACGATGTGAAGATACTCAGTTTGAAAGAAACACACTCCCACACTTGCAAAATTCTCAAATACAATAGAAACTCGCATCAGAAAGCCTTACAGAAAGATACTCAAACGAGAAATGAAAAGATACACAATTGGAATAGTAAAGATACGCAAACGATGTAAAGATAATCAGTTTGAAAGAAACACACTCCCACACTTGCAAAACTCTCAAATACAATAGACACTCGCATCAGAACCCTTACAGAAAGATACTCAAACGAGAAATGAAAAGATACACAATTGGAATAGTAAAGATAAGCAAACAATGTAAAGATACACAATTGGAATAGTAAAGATACGCAAACGATGTAAAGATACTCGGTTTGAAAGAAACACACTCCCACACTTGCAAAACTCTGAAATACAATAGAAACTCGCATCAGAAGCCTTACAGAAAGATACTCAAACGAGAAATGAAAAGATACACAATTGGAATAGTAAAGATACGCAAACGATGTAAAGATACACAATTGGAATAGTAAAGATACGCAAACGATGTAAAGATACTCAGTTTGAAAGAAACACACTCCCACACTTGCAGAACTCTCAAATACAATAGAAACTCGCATCAGAAGCCTTACAGAAAGATACTCAAACGAGAAATGAAACGATACACAATTGGAATAGTAAAGATACGCAAACGATGTAAAGATAAACAATTGGAAGAGTAAAGATACATAATTGGAATAGTAAAGATACGCAAACGATGTAAAGATACTCAGTTTGAAAGAAACACACTCCCACACTTGGAAAACTCTCAAATACAATAGAAACTCGCATCAGAAGCCTTACAGAAAGATACTCAAACGAGAAATGAAAAGATACACAATTGGAATAGTAAAGATACGCAAACAATGTAAAGATAAACAATTGGAATAGTAAAGATACACAATTGGAATAGTAAAGATACGCAAACGATGTAAAGATACTCAGTTTGAAAGAAACACACTCCCACACTTGCAAAATTCTCAAATACAATAGAAACTCGCATCAGAAAGCCTTACAGAAAGATACTCAAACGAGAAATGAAAAGATACACAATTGGAATAGTAAAGATACGCAAACGATGTAAAGATACTCAGTTTGAAAGAAACACACTCCCACACTTGCAAAATTCTCAAATACAATAGAAACTCGCATCAGAAAGCCTTACAGAAAGATACTCAAACGAGAAATGAAAAGATACACAATTGGAATAGTAAAGATACGCAAACGATGTAAAGATACTCAGTTTGAAAGAAACACAGTCCCACACTTGCAAAACTCTGAAATACAATAGAAACTCGCATCAGAAGCTTTACAGAAAGATACTCAAACGAGAAATGAAAAGATACACAATTGGAATAGTAAAGATACGCAAACGATGTAAAGATACTCAGTTTGAAAGAAACACACTCCCACACTTGCAAAACGCTCAAATACAATAGAAACTTGCATCAGAAGCCTTACAGAAAGATACTCAAACGAGAAATGAAAAGATACACAATTGGAATAGTGAAGATACGCAAACGATGTAAAGATACACAATTGGAATAGTAAAGATACGCAAACGATGTAAAGATACTCAGTTTCAAAGAAACACACTCCCACACTTGCAAAATTCTCAAATACAATAGAAACTCGCATCAGAAAGCCTTACAGAAAGATACTCAAACGAGAAATGAAAAGATACACAATTGGAATAGTAAAGATACGCAAACGATGTAAAGATAATCAGTTTGAAAGAAACACACTCCCACACTTGCAAAACTCTCAAATACAATAGACACTCGCATCAGAGCCCTTACAGAAAGATACTCAAACGAGAAATGAAAAGATACACAATTGGAATAGTAAAGATAAGGAAACAATGTAAAGATACACAATTGGAATAGTAAAGATACGCAAACGATGTAAAGATACTCGGTTTGAAAGAAACACACTCCCACACTTGCAAAACTCTCAAATACAATAGAAACTCGTATCAGAAGCCTTACAGAAAGATACCCAAACGAGAAATGAAAAAATACACAATTGGAATAGTAAAGATACGCAAACGATGTAAAGATACACAATTGGAATAGTAAAGATACGCAAACGATGTAAAGATACTCAGTTTGAAAGAAACACACTCCCACACTTGCAAAATTCTCAAATACAATAGAAACTCGCATCAGAAAGCCTTACAGAAAGATACTCAAACGAGAAATGAAAAGATACACAATTGGAATAGTAAAGATACGCAAACGATGTAAAGATACTCAGTTTGAAAGAAACACACTCCCACACTTGCAAAATTCTCAAATACAATAGAAACTCGCATCAGAAAGCCTTACAGAAAGATACTCAAACGAGAAATGAAAAGATACACAATTGGAATAGTAAAGATACGCAAACGATGTAAAGATACTCAGTTTGAAAGAAACACAGTCCCACACTTGCAAAACTCTGAAATACAATAGAAACTCGCATCAGAAGCTTTACAGAAAGATACTCAAACGAGAAATGAAAAGATACACAATTGGAATAGTAAAGATACGCAAACGATGTAAAGATACTCAGTTTGAAAGAAACACACTCCCACACTTGCAAAACGCTCAAATACAATAGAAACTTGCATCAGAAGCCTTACAGAAAGATACTCAAACGAGAAATGAAAAGATACACAATTGGAATAGTGAAGATACGCAAACGATGTAAAGATACACAATTGGAATAGTAAAGATACGCAAACGATGTAAAGATACTCAGTTTGAAAGAAACACACTCCCACACTTGCAAAATTCTCAAATACAATAGAAACTCGCATCAGAAAGCCTTACAGAAAGATACTCAAACGAGAAATGAAAAGATACACAATTGGAATAGTAAAGATACGCAAACGATGTAAAGATAATCAGTTTGAAAGAAACACACTCCCACACTTGCAAAACTCTCAAATACAATAGACACTCGCATCAGAACCCTTACAGAAAGATACTCAAACGAGAAATGAAAAGATACACAATTGGAATAGTAAAGATAAGCAAACAATGTAAAGATACACAATTGGAATAGTAAAGATACGCAAACGATGTAAAGATACTCGGTTTGAAAGAAACACACTCCCACACTTGCAAAACTCTGAAATACAATAGAAACTCGCATCAGAAGCCTTACAGAAAGATACTCAAACGAGAAATGAAAAGATACACAATTGGAATAGTAAAGATACGCAAACAATGTAAAGATACACAATTGGAATAGTAAAGATACGCAAACGATGTAAAGATACTCAGTTTGAAAGAAACACACTCCCACACTTGCAGAACTCTCAAATACAATAGAAACTCGCATCAGAAGCCTTACAGAAAGATACTCAAACGAGAAATGAAAAGATACACAATTGGAATAGTAAAGATACGCAAACGATGTAAAGATAAACAATTGGAATAGTAAAGATACATAATTGGAATAGTAAAGATACGCAAACGATGTAAAGATACTCAGTTTGAAAGAAACACACTCCCACACTTGGAAAACTCTCAAATACAATAGAAACTCGCATCAGAAGCCTTACAGAAAGATACTCAAACGAGAAATGGAAAGATACACAATTGGAATAGTAAAGATACGCAAACGATGTAAAGATAAACAATTGGAATAGTAAAGATACATAATTGGAATAGTAAAGATACGCAAACGATGTAAAGATACTCAGTTTGAAAGAAACACACTCCCACACTTGGAAAACTCTCAAATACAATAGAAACTCGCATCAGAAGCCTTACAGAAAGATACTCAAACGAGAAATGAAAAGATACACAATTGGAATAGTAAAGATACGCAAACAATGTAAAGATACACAATTGGAATAGTAAAGATACGCAAACGATGTAAAGATACTCAGTTTGAAAGAAACACACTCCCTCACTTGCAAAACTCTCAAATACAATAGAAACTCGCATCAGAAGCCTTACAGAAAAATACTCAAACGGGAAATGAAAAGATACACAATTGGAATAGTAAAGATACGTAAACGATGAAAAGATACACAATTGGAATAGTAAAGATACGCAAACGATGTAAAGATACTCAGTTTGAAAGAAACACACTCCCACACTTGCAAAACGCTCAAATACAATAGAAACTGGCATCAAAAGCCTTATAGAAAGATACTCAAACGAGAAATGAAAAGATACACAATTGGAATAGTGAAGATACGCAAACGATGTAAAGATACACAATTGGAATAGTAAAGATACGCAAACGATGTAAAGATACTCAGTTTGAAAGAAACACACTCCCACACTTGCAAAATTCTCAAATACAATAGAAACTCGCATCAGAAAGCCTTACAGAAAGATACTCAAACGAGAAATGAAAAGATACACAATTGGAATAGTAAAGATACGCAAACGATGTAAAGATAATCAGTTTGAAAGAAACACACTCCCACACTTGCAAAACTCTCAAATACAATAGACACTCGCATCAGAACCCTTACAGAAAGATACTCAAACGAGAAATGAAAAGATACACAATTGGAATAGTAAAGATAAGCAAACAATGTAAAGATACACAATTGGAATAGTAAAGATACGCAAACGATGTAAAGATACTCGGTTTGAAAGAAACACACTCCCACACTTGCAAAAGTCTGAAATACAATAGAAACTCGCATCAGAAGCCTTACAGAAAGATACTCAAACGAGAAATGAAAAGATACACAATTGGAATAGTAAAGATACGCAAACAATGTAAAGATACACAATTGGAATAGTAAAGATACGCAAACGATGTAAAGATACTCAGTTTGAAAGAAACACACTCCCACACTTGCAGAACTCTCAAATACAATAGAAACTCGCATCAGAAGCCTTACAGAAAGATACTCAAACGAGAAATGAAAAGATACACAATTGGAATAGTAAAGATACGCAAACGATGTAAAGATAAACAATTGGAATAGTAAAGATACATAATTGGAATAGTAAAGATACGCAAACGATGTAAAGATACTCAGTTTGAAAGAAACACACTCCCACACTTGGAAAACTCTCAAATACAATAGAAACTCGCATCAGAAGCCTTACAGAAAGATACTCAAACGAGAAATGGAAAGATACACAATTGGAATAGTAAAGATACGCAAACGATGTAAAGATAAACAATTGGAATAGTAAAGATACATAATTGGAATAGTAAAGATACGCAAACGATGTAAAGATACTCAGTTTGAAAGAAACACACTCCCACACTTGCAAAACTCTCAAATACAATAGAAACTCGCATCAGAAGCCTTACAGAAAGATACTCAAACGAGAAATGAAAAGATACACAATTGGAATAGTAAAGATACGCAAACAATGTAAAGATACACAATTGGAATAGTAAAGATACGCAAACGATGTAAAGATACTCAGTTTGAAAGAAACACACTCCCTCACTTGCAAAACTCTCAAATACAATAGAAACTCGCATCAGAAGCCTTACAGAAAAATACTCAAACGGGAAATGAAAAGATACACAATTGGAATAGTAAAGATACGTAAACGATGAAAAGATACACAATTGGAATAGTAAAGATACGCAAACGATGTAAAGATACTCAGTTTGAAAGAAACACACTCCCACACTTGCAAAACGCTCAAATACAATAGAAACTGGCATCAAAAGCCTTATAGAAAGATACTCAAACGAGAAATGAAAAGATACACAATTGGAATAGTGAAGATACGCAAACGATGTAAAGATACACAATTGGAATAGTAAAGATACGCAAACGATGTGAAGATACTCAGTTTGAAAGAAACACACTCCCACACTTGCAAAATTCTCAAATACAATAGAAACTCGCATCAGAAAGCCTTACAGAAAGATACTCAAACGAGAAATGAAAAGATACACAATTGGAATAGTAAAGATACGCAAACGATGTAAAGATAATCAGTTTGAAAGAAACACACTCCCACACTTGCAAAACTCTCAAATACAATAGACACTCGCATCAGAACCCTTACAGAAAGATACTCAAACGAGAAATGAAAAGATACACAATTGGAATAGTAAAGATAAGCAAACAATGTAAAGATACACAATTGGAATAGTAAAGATACGCAAACGATGTAAAGATACTCGGTTTGAAAGAAACACACTCCCACACTTGCAAAACTCTGAAATACAATAGAAACTCGCATCAGAAGCCTTACAGAAAGATACTCAAACGAGAAATGAAAAGATACACAATTGGAATAGTAAAGATACGCAAACGATGTAAAGATACACAATTGGAATAGTAAAGATACGCAAACGATGTAAAGATACTCAGTTTGAAAGAAACACACTCCCACACTTGCAGAACTCTCAAATACAATAGAAACTCGCATCAGAAGCCTTACAGAAAGATACTCAAACGAGAAATGAAACGATACACAATTGGAATAGTAAAGATACGCAAACGATGTAAAGATAAACAATTGGAATAGTAAAGATACATAATTGGAATAGTAAAGATACGCAAACGATGTAAAGATACTCAGTTTGAAAGAAACACACTCCCACACTTGGAAAACTCTCAAATACAATAGAAACTCGCATCAGAAGCCTTACAGAAAGATACTCAAACGAGAAATGAAAAGATACACAATTGGAATAGTAAAGATACGCAAACAATGTAAAGATAAACAATTGGAATAGTAAAGATACACAATTGGAATAGTAAAGATACGCAAACGATGTAAAGATACTCAGTTTGAAAGAAACACACTCCCACACTTGCAAAATTCTCAAATACAATAGAAACTCGCATCAGAAAGCCTTACAGAAAGATACTCAAACGAGAAATGAAAAGATACACAATTGGAATAGTAAAGATACGCAAACGATGTAAAGATACTCAGTTTGAAAGAAACACACTCCCACACTTGCAAAATTCTCAAATACAATAGAAACTCGCATCAGAAAGCCTTACAGAAAGATACTCAAACGAGAAATGAAAAGATACACAATTGGAATAGTAAAGATACGCAAACGATGTAAAGATACTCAGTTTGAAAGAAACACAGTCCCACACTTGCAAAACTCTGAAATATAATAGAAACTCGCATCAGAAGCTTTACAGAAAGATACTCAAACGAGAAATGAAAAGATACACAATTGGAATAGTAAAGATACGCAAACGATGTAAAGATACTCAGTTTGAAAGAAACACACTCCCACACTTGCAAAACGCTCAAATACAATAGAAACTTGCATCAGAAGCCTTACAGAAAGATACTCAAACGAGAAATGAAAAGATACACAATTGGAATAGTGAAGATACGCAAACGATGTAAAGATACACAATTGGAATAGTAAAGATACGCAAACGATGTAAAGATACTCAGTTTCAAAGAAACACACTCCCACACTTGCAAAATTCTCAAATACAATAGAAACTCGCATCAGAAAGCCTTACAGAAAGATACTCAAACGAGAAATGAAAAGATACACAATTGGAATAGTAAAGATACGCAAACGATGTAAAGATAATCAGTTTGAAAGAAACACACTCCCACACTTGCAAAACTCTCAAATACAATAGACACTCGCATCAGAACCCTTACAGAAAGATACTCAAACGAGAAATGAAAAGATACACAATTGGAATAGTAAAGATAAGCAAACAATGTAAAGATACACAATTGGAATAGTAAAGATACGCAAACGATGTAAAGATACTCGGTTTGAAAGAAACACACTCCCACACTTGCAAAAGTCTGAAATACAATAGAAACTCGCATCAGAAGCCTTACAGAAAGATACTCAAACGAGAAATGAAAAGATACACAATTGGAATAGTAAAGATACGCAAACAATGTAAAGATACACAATTGGAATAGTAAAGATACGCAAACGATGTAAAGATACTCAGTTTGAAAGAAACACACTCCCACACTTGCAAAACTCTCAAATACAATAGAAACTCGCATCAGAAGCCTTACAGAAAGATACTCAAACGAGAAATGAAAAGATACACAATTGGAATAGTAAAGATACGCAAACGATGTAAAGATAAACAATTGGAATAGTAAAGATACATAATTGGAATAGTAAAGATATGCAAACGATGTAAAGATACTCAGTTTGAAAGAAACACACTCCCACACTTGGAAAACTCTCAAATACAATAGAAACTCGCATCAGAAGCCTTACAGAAAGATACTCAAACGAGAAATGGAAAGATACACAATTGGAATAGTAAAGATACGCAAACGATGTAAAGATAAACAATTGGAATAGTAAAGATACATAATTGGAATAGTAAAGATACGCAAACGATGTAAAGATACTCAGTTTGAAAGAAACACACTCCCACACTTGGAAAACTCTCAAATACAATAGAAACTCGCATCAGAAGCCTTACAGAAAGATACTCAAACGAGAAATGAAAAGATACACAATTGGAATAGTAAAGATACGCAAACAATGTAAAGATACACAATTGGAATAGTAAAGATACGCAAACGATGTAAAGATACTCAGTTTGAAAGAAACACACTCCCACACTTGCAAAACTCTCAAATACAATAGAAACTCGCATCAGAAGCCTTACAGAAAAATACTCAAACGGGAAATGAAAAGATACACAATTGGAATAGTAAAGATACGTAAACGATGAAAAGATACACAATTGGAATAGTAAAGATACGCAAACGATGTAAAGATACTCAGTTTGAAAGAAACACACTCCCACACTTGCAAAACGCTCAAATACAATAGAAACTGGCATCAGAAGCCTTATAGAAAGATACTCAAACGAGAAATGAAAAGATACACAATTGGAATAGTGAAGATACGCAAACGATGTAAAGATACACAATTGGAATAGTAAAGATACGCAAACGATGTGAAGATACTCAGTTTGAAAGAAACACACTCCCACACTTGCAAAATTCTCAAATACAATAGAAACTCGCATCAGAAAGCCTTACAGAAAGATACTCAAACGAGAAATGAAAAGATACACAATTGGAATAGTAAAGATACGCAAACGATGTAAAGATAATCAGTTTGAAAGAAACACACTCCCACACTTGCAAAACTCTCAAATACAATAGACACTCGCATCAGAACCCTTACAGAAAGATACTCAAACGAGAAATGAAAAGATACACAATTGGAATAGTAAAGATAAGCAAACAATGTAAAGATACACAATTGGAATAGTAAAGATACGCAAACGATGTAAAGATACTCGGTTTGAAAGAAACACACTCCCACACTTGCAAAACTCTGAAATACAATAGAAACTCGCATCAGAAGCCTTACAGAAAGATACTCAAACGAGAAATGAAAAGATACACAATTGGAATAGTAAAGATACGCAAACGATGTAAAGATACACAATTGGAATAGTAAAGATACGCAAACGATGTAAAGATACTCAGTTTGAAAGAAACACACTCCCACACTTGCAGAACTCTCAAATACAATAGAAACTCGCATCAGAAGCCTTACAGAAAGATACTCAAACGAGAAATGAAACGATACACAATTGGAATAGTAAAGATACGCAAACGATGTAAAGATAAACAATTGGAATAGTAAAGATACATAATTGGAATAGTAAAGATACGCAAACGATGTAAAGATACTCAGTTTGAAAGAAACACACTCCCACACTTGGAAAACTCTCAAATACAATAGAAACTCGCATCAGAAGCCTTACAGAAAGATACTCAAACGAGAAATGAAAAGATACACAATTGGAATAGTAAAGATACGCAAACAATGTAAAGATAAACAATTGGAATAGTAAAGATACACAATTGGAATAGTAAAGATACGCAAACGATGTAAAGATACTCAGTTTGAAAGAAACACACTCCCACACTTGCAAAATTCTCAAATACAATAGAAACTCGCATCAGAAAGCCTTACAGAAAGATACTCAAACGAGAAATGAAAAGATACACAATTGGAATAGTAAAGATACGCAAACGATGTAAAGATACTCAGTTTGAAAGAAACACACTCCCACACTTGCAAAATTCTCAAATACAATAGAAACTCGCATCAGAAAGCCTTACAGAAAGATACTCAAACGAGAAATGAAAAGATACACAATTGGAATAGTAAAGATACGCAAACGATGTAAAGATACTCAGTTTGAAAGAAACACAGTCCCACACTTGCAAAACTCTGAAATACAATAGAAACTCGCATCAGAAGCCTTACAGAAAGATACTCAAACGAGAAATGAAAAGATACACAATTGGAATAGTAAAGATACGCAAACGATGTAAAGATACTCAGTTTGAAAGAAACACACTCCCACACTTGCAAAACGCTCAAATACAATAGAAACTTGCATCAGAAGCCTTACAGAAAGATACTCAAACGAGAAATGAAAAGATACACAATTGGAATAGTGAAGATACGCAAACGATGTAAAGATACACAATTGGAATAGTAAAGATACGCAAACGATGTAAAGATACTCAGTTTCAAAGAAACACACTCCCACACTTGCAAAATTCTCAAATACAATAGAAACTCGCATCAGAAAGCCTTACAGAAAGATACTCAAACGAGAAATGAAAAGATACACAATTGGAATAGTAAAGATACGCAAACGATGTAAAGATAATCAGTTTGAAAGAAACACACTCCCACACTTGCAAAACTCTCAAATACAATAGACACTCGCATCAGAGCCCTTACAGAAAGATACTCAAACGAGAAATGAAAAGATACACAATTGGAATAGTAAAGATAAGGAAACAATGTAAAGATACACAATTGGAATAGTAAAGATACGCAAACGATGTAAAGATACTCGGTTTGAAAGAAACACACTCCCACACTTGCAAAACTCTCAAATACAATAGAAACTCGTATCAGAAGCCTTACAGAAAGATACCCAAACGAGAAATGAAAAAATACACAATTGGAATAGTAAAGATACGCAAACGATGTAAAGATACACAATTGGAATAGTAAAGATACGCAAACGATGTAAAGATACTCAGTTTGAAAGAAACACACTCCCACACTTGCAAAATTCTCAAATACAATAGAAACTCGCATCAGAAAGCCTTACAGAAAGATACTCAAACGAGAAATGAAAAGATACACAATTGGAATAGTAAAGATACGCAAACGATGTAAAGATACTCAGTTTGAAAGAAACACACTCCCACACTTGCAAAATTCTCAAATACAATAGAAACTCGCATCAGAAAGCCTTACAGAAAGATACTCAAACGAGAAATGAAAAGATACACAATTGGAATAGTAAAGATACGCAAACGATGTAAAGATACTCAGTTTGAAAGAAACACAGTCCCACACTTGCAAAACTCTGAAATACAATAGAAACTCGCATCAGAAGCTTTACAGAAAGATACTCAAACGAGAAATGAAAAGATACACAATTGGAATAGTAAAGATACGCAAACGATGTAAAGATACTCAGTTTGAAAGAAACACACTCCCACACTTGCAAAATTCTCAAATACAATAGAAACTCGCATCAGAAAGCCTTACAGAAAGATACTCAAACGAGAAATGAAAAGATACACAATTGGAATAGTAAAGATACGCAAACGATGTAAAGATAATCAGTTTGAAAGAAACACACTCCCACACTTGCAAAACTCTCAAATACAATAGACACTCGCATCAGAACCCTTACAGAAAGATACTCAAACGAGAAATGAAAAGATACACAATTGGAATAGTAAAGATAAGCAAACAATGTAAAGATACACAATTGGAATAGTAAAGATACGCAAACGATGTAAAGATACTCGGTTTGAAAGAAACACACTCCCACACTTGCAAAACTCTGAAATACAATAGAAACTCGCATCAGAAGCCTTACAGAAAGATACTCAAACGAGAAATGAAAAGATACACAATTGGAATAGTAAAGATACGCAAACGATGTAAAGATACACAATTGGAATAGTAAAGATACGCAAACGATGTAAAGATACTCAGTTTGAAAGAAACACACTCCCACACTTGCAGAACTCTCAAATACAATAGAAACTCGCATCAGAAGCCTTACAGAAAGATACTCAAACGAGAAATGAAAAGATACACAATTGGAATAGTAAAGATACGCAAACGATGTAAAGATAAACAATTGGAATAGTAAAGATACATAATTGGAATAGTAAAGATACGCAAACGATGTAAAGATACTCAGTTTGAAAGAAACACACTCCCACACTTGGAAAACTCTCAAATTCAATAGAAACTCGCATCAGAAGCCTTACAGAAAGATACTCAAACGAGAAATGGAAAGATACACAATTGGAATAGTAAAGATACGCAAACGATGTAAAGATAAACAATTGGAATAGTAAAGATACATAATTGGAATAGTAAAGATACGCAAACGATGTAAAGATACTCAGTTTGAAAGAAACACACTCCCACACTTGGAAAACTCTCAAATACAATAGAAACTCGCATCAGAAGCCTTACAGAAAGATACTCAAACGAGAAATGAAAAGATACACAATTGGAATAGTAAAGATACGCAAACAATGTAAAGATACACAATTGGAATAGTAAAGATACGCAAACGATGTAAAGATACTCAGTTTGAAAGAAACACACTCCCACACTTGCAAAACTCTCAAATACAATAGAAACTCGCATCAGAAGCCTTACAGAAAAATACTCAAACGGGAAATGAAAAGATACACAATTGGAATAGTAAAGATACGTAAACGATGAAAAGATACACAATTGGAATAGTAAAGATACGCAAACGATGTAAAGATACTCAGTTTGAAAGAAACACACTCCCACACTTGCAAAACTCTCAAATACAATAGAAACTGGCATCAGAAGCCTTATAGAAAGATACTCAAACGAGAAATGAAAAGATACACAATTGGAATAGTGAAGATACGCAAACGATGTAAAGATACACAATTGGAATAGTAAAGATACGCAAACGATGTGAAGATACTCAGTTTGAAAGAAACACACTCCCACACTTGCAAAATTCTCAAATACAATAGAAACTCGCATCAGAAAGCCTTACAGAAAGATACTCAAACGAGAAATGAAAAGATACACAATTGGAATAGTAAAGATACGCAAACGATGTAAAGATAATCAGTTTGAAAGAAACACACTCCCACACTTGCAAAACTCTCAAATACAATAGACACTCGCATCAGAACCCTTACAGAAAGATACTCAAACGAGAAATGAAAAGATACACAATTGGAATAGTAAAGATAAGCAAACAATGTAAAGATACACAATTGGAATAGTAAAGATACGCAAACGATGTAAAGATACTCGGTTTGAAAGAAACACACTCCCACACTTGCAAAACTCTGAAATACAATAGAAACTCGCATCAGAAGCCTTACAGAAAGATACTCAAACGAGAAATGAAAAGATACACAATTGGAATAGTAAAGATACGCAAACGATGTAAAGATACACAATTGGAATAGTAAAGATACGCAAACGATGTAAAGATACTCAGTTTGAAAGAAACACACTCCCACACTTGCAGAACTCTCAAATACAATAGAAACTCGCATCAGAAGCCTTACAGAAAGATACTCAAACGAGAAATGGAAAGATACACAATTGGAATAGTAAAGATACGCAAACGATGTAAAGATAAACAATTGGAATAGTAAAGATACATAATTGGAATAGTAAAGATACGCAAACGATGTAAAGATACTCAGTTTGAAAGAAACACACTCCCACACTTGGAAAACTCTCAAATACAATAGAAACTCGCATCAGAAGCCTTACAGAAAGATACTCAAACGAGAAATGAAAAGATACACAATTGGAATAGTAAAGATACGCAAACAATGTAAAGATACACAATTGGAATAGTAAAGATACGCAAACGATGTAAAGATACTCAGTTTGAAAGAAACACACTCCCACACTTGCAAAACTCTCAAATACAATAGAAACTCGCATCAGAAGCCTTACAGAAAAATACTCAAACGGGAAATGAAAAGATACACAATTGGAATAGTAAAGATACGTAAACGATGAAAAGATACACAATTGGAATAGTAAAGATACGCAAACGATGTAAAGATACTCAGTTTGAAAGAAACACACTCCCACACTTGCAAAACGCTCAAATACAATAGAAACTGGCATCAGAAGCCTTATAGAAAGATACTCAAACGAGAAATGAAAAGATACACAATTGGAATAGTGAAGATACGCAAACGATGTAAAGATACACAATTGGAATAGTAAAGATACGCAAACGATGTAAAGATACTCAGTTTGAAAGAAACACACTCCCACACTTGCAAAATTCTCAAATACAATAGAAACTCGCATCAGAAAGCCTTACAGAAAGATACTCAAACGAGAAATGAAAAGATACACAATTGGAATAGTAAAGATACGCAAACGATGTAAAGATAATCAGTTTGAAAGAAACACACTCCCACACTTGCAAAACTCTCAAATACAATAGACACTCGCATCAGAACCCTTACAGAAAGATACTCAAACGAGAAATGAAAAGATACACAATTGGAATAGTAAAGATAAGCAAACAATGTAAAGATACACAATTGGAATAGTAAAGATACGCAAACGATGTAAAGATACTCGGTTTGAAAGAAACACACTCCCACACTTGCAAAACTCTGAAATACAATAGAAACTCGCATCAGAAGCCTTACAGAAAGATACTCAAACGAGAAATGAAAAGATACACAATTGGAATAGTAAAGATACGCAAACGATGTAAAGATACACAATTGGAATAGTAAAGATACGCAAACGATGTAAAGATACTCAGTTTGAAAGAAACACACTCCCACACTTGCAGAACTCTCAAATACAATAGAAACTCGCATCAGAAGCCTTACAGAAAGATACTCAAACGAGAAATGAAAAGATACACAATTGGAATAGTAAAGATACGCAAACGATGTAAAGATAAACAATTGGAATAGTAAAGATACATAATTGGAATAGTAAAGATACGCAAACGATGTAAAGATACTCAGTTTGAAAGAAACACACTCCCACACTTGGAAAACTCTCAAATACAATAGAAACTCGCATCAGAAGCCTTACAGAAAGATACTCAAACGAGAAATGAAAAGATACACAATTGGAATAGTAAAGATACGCAAACAATGTAAAGATACACAATTGGAATAGTAAAGATACGCAAACGATGTAAAGATACTCAGTTTGAAAGAAACACACTCCCACACTTGCAAAACTCTCAAATACAATAGAAACTCGCATCAGAAGCCTTACAGAAAAATACTCAAACGGGAAATGAAAAGATACACAATTGGAATAGTAAAGATACGTAAACGATGAAAAGATACACAATTGGAATAGTAAAGATACGCAAACGATGTAAAGATACTCAGTTTGAAAGAAACACACTCCCACACTTGCAAAACGCTCAAATACAATAGAAACTGGCATCAGAAGCCTTATAGAAAGATACTCAAACGAGAAATGAAAAGATACACAATTGGAATAGTGAAGATACGCAAACGATGTAAAGATACACAATTGGAATAGTAAAGATACGCAAACGATGTGAAGATACTCAGTTTGAAAGAAACACACTCCCACACTTGCAAAATTCTCAAATACAATAGAAACTCGCATCAGAAAGCCTTACAGAAAGATACTCAAACGAGAAATGAAAAGATACACAATTGGAATAGTAAAGATACGCAAACGATGTAAAGATAATCAGTTTGAAAGAAACACACTCCCACACTTGCAAAACTCTCAAATACAATAGACACTCGCATCAGAACCCTTACAGAAAGATACTCAAACGAGAAATGAAAAGATACACAATTGGAATAGTAAAGATAAGCAAACAATGTAAAGATACACAATTGGAATAGTAAAGATACGCAAACGATGTAAAGATACTCGGTTTGAAAGAAACACACTCCCACACTTGCAAAACTCTGAAATACAATAGAAACTCGCATCAGAAGCCTTACAGAAAGATACTCAAACGAGAAATGAAAAGATACACAATTGGAATAGTAAAGATACGCAAACGATGTAAAGATACACAATTGGAATAGTAAAGATACGCAAACGATGTAAAGATACTCAGTTTGAAAGAAACACACTCCCACACTTGCAGAACTCTCAAATACAATAGAAACTCGCATCAGAAGCCTTACAGAAAGATACTCAAACGAGAAATGAAACGATACACAATTGGAATAGTAAAGATACGCAAACGATGTAAAGATAAACAATTGGAATAGTAAAGATACATAATTGGAATAGTAAAGATACGCAAACGATGTAAAGATACTCAGTTTGAAAGAAACACACTCCCACACTTGCAAAACTCTCAAATACAATAGAAACTCGCATCAGAAGCCTTACAGAAAGATACTCAAACGAGAAATGAAAAGATACACAATTGGAATAGTAAAGATACGCAAACAATGTAAAGATAAACAATTGGAATAGTAAAGATACACAATTGGAATAGTAAAGATACGCAAACGATGTAAAGATACTCAGTTTGAAAGAAACACACTCCCACACTTGCAAAATTCTCAAATACAATAGAAACTCGCATCAGAAAGCCTTACAGAAAGATACTCAAACGAGAAATGAAAAGATACACAATTGGAATAGTAAAGATACGCAAACGATGTAAAGATACTCAGTTTGAAAGAAACACACTCCCACACTTGCAAAATTCTCAAATACAATAGAAACTCGCATCAGAAAGCCTTACAGAAAGATACTCAAACGAGAAATGAAAAGATACACAATTGGAATAGTAAAGATACGCAAACGATGTAAAGATACTCAGTTTGAAAGAAACACAGTCCCACACTTGCAAAACTCTGAAATACAATAGAAACTCGCATCAGAAGCCTTACAGAAAGATACTCAAACGAGAAATGAAAAGATACACAATTGGAATAGTAAAGATACGCAAACGATGTAAAGATACTCAGTTTGAAAGAAACACACTCCCACACTTGCAAAACGCTCAAATACAATAGAAACTTGCATCAGAAGCCTTACAGAAAGATACTCAAACGAGAAATGAAAAGATACACAATTGGAATAGTGAAGATACGCAAACGATGTAAAGATACACAATTGGAATAGTAAAGATACGCAAACGATGTAAAGATACTCAGTTTCAAAGAAACACACTCCCACACTTGCAAAATTCTCAAATACAATAGAAACTCGCATCAGAAAGCCTTACAGAAAGATACTCAAACGAGAAATGAAAAGATACACAATTGGAATAGTAAAGATACGCAAACGATGTAAAGATAATCAGTTTGAAAGAAACACACTCCCACACTTGCAAAACTCTCAAATACAATAGACACTCGCATCAGAGCCCTTACAGAAAGATACTCAAACGAGAAATGAAAAGATACACAATTGGAATAGTAAAGATAAGGAAACAATGTAAAGATACACAATTGGAATAGTAAAGATACGCAAACGATGTAAAGATACTCGGTTTGAAAGAAACACACTCCCACACTTGCAAAACTCTCAAATACAATAGAAACTCGTATCAGAAGCCTTACAGAAAGATACCCAAACGAGAAATGAAAAAATACACAATTGGAATAGTAAAGATACGCAAACGATGTAAAGATACACAATTGGAATAGTAAAGATACGCAAACGATGTAAAGATACTCAGTTTGAAAGAAACACACTCCCACACTTGCAAAATTCTCAAATACAATAGAAACTCGCATCAGAAAGCCTTACAGAAAGATACTCAAACGAGAAATGAAAAGATACACAATTGGAATAGTAAAGATACGCAAACGATGTAAAGATACTCAGTTTGAAAGAAACACACTCCCACACTTGGAAAACTCTCAAATACAATAGAAACTCGCATCAGAAGCCTTACAGAAAGATACTCAAACGAGAAATGAAAAGATACACAATTGGAATAGTAAAGATACGCAAACGATGTAAAGATACACAATTGGAATAGTAAAGATACGCAAACGATGTAAAGATACTCAGTTTGAAAGAAACACACTCCCACACTTGCAAAACTCTCAAATTCAATAGAAACTCGCATCAGAAAGCCTTACAGAAAGATACTCAAACGAGAAATGAAAAGATACACAATTGGAATAGTAAAGATACGCAAACGATGTAAAGATACACAATTGGAATAGTAAAGATACACAAACGATGTAAAGATACTCAGTTTGAAAGAAACACACTCCCACACTTGCAAAACTCTCAAATACAATAGAAACTCGCATCAGAAGCCTTACAGAAAGATACTCAAACGAGAAATGAAAAGATACACAATTGGAATAGTAAAGATACGCAAACGATGTAAAGATACACAATTGGAATAGTAAAGATACGCAAACGATGTAAAGATACTCAGTTTGAAAGAAACACACTCCCACACTTGCAAAACTCTCAAATACAATAGAAACTCGCATCAGAAGACTTACAGAAAGATACTCAAACGAGAAATGAAAAGATACACAATTGGAATAGTAAAGATACGCAAACGATGTAAAGATACACAATTGGAATAGTAAAGATACGCAAACGATGTAAAGATACACAATTGGAATAGTAAAGATACGCAAACGATGTAAAGATACTCAGTTTGAAAGAAACACACTCCCACACTTGCAAAACTCTCAAATACAATAGAAACTCGCATCAGAAGCCTTACAGAAAGATACTCAAACGAGAAATGAAAAGATACACAATTGGAATAGTAAAGATACGCAAACGATGTAAAGATACACAATTGGAATAGTAAAGATACGCAAACGATGTAAAGATACACAATTGGAATAGTAAAGATACGCAAACGATGTAAAGATACTCAGTTTGAAAGAAACACACTCCCACTCTTGCAAAACTCTCAAATACAATAGAAACTCGCATCAGAAGACTTACAGAAAGATACTCAAACGAGAAATGAAAAGATACACAATTGGAATAGTAAAGATACGCAAACGATGTAAAGATACACAATGGGAATAGTAAAGATACGCAAACGATGTAAAGATACTCAGTTTGAAAGAAACACACTCCCACACTTGCAAAACTCTCAAATACAATAGAAACTCGCATCAGAAGCCTTACAGAAAGATACTCAAACGAGAAATGAAAAGATACACAATTGGAATAGTAAAGATACGCAAACGATGTAAAGATACACAATTGGAATAGTAAAGATACACAAACGATGTAAAGATACTCAGTTTGAAAGAAACACACTCCCACACTTGCAAAACTCTCAAATACAATAGAAACTCGCATCAGAAGCCTTACAGAAAGATACTCAAACGAGAAATGAAAAGATACACAATTGGAATAGTAAAGATACGCAAACGATGTAAAGATACACAATTGGAATAGTAAAGATACGCAAACGATGTAAAGATACTATGTTTTAAAGAAACACACTCCCACACTTGCAAAACTCTCAAATTCAATAGAAACTCGCATCAGAAAGCCTTACAGAAAGATACTCAAACGAGAAATGAAAAGATACACAATTGGAATAGTAAAGATACGCAAACGATGTAAAGATACACAATTGGAATAGTAAAGATACGCAAACGATGTAAAGATACTCAGTTTGAAAGAAACACACTCCCACACTTGCAGAACTCTCAAATACAATAGAAACTCGCATCAGAAGCCTTACAGAAAGATACTCAAACGAGAAATGAAAAGATACACAATTGGAATAGTAAAGATACGCAAACGATGTAAAGATAAACAATTGGAATAGTAAAGATACATAATTGGAATAGTAAAGATACGCAAACGATGTAAAGATACTCAGTTTGAAAGAAACACACTCCCACACTTGGAAAACTCTCAAATACAATAGAAACTCGCATCAGAAGCCTTACAGAAAGATACTCAAACGAGAAATGAAAAGATACACAATTGGAATAGTAAAGATACGCAAACGATGTAAAGATACACAATTGGAATAGTAAAGATACGCAAACGATGTAAAGATACTCAGTTTGAAAGAAACACACTCCCACACTTGCAAAACTCTCAAATTCAATAGAAACTCGCATCAGAAAGCCTTACAGAAAGATACTCAAACGAGAAATGAAAAGATACACAATTGGAATAGTAAAGATACGCAAACGATGTAAAGATACACAATTGGAATAGTAAAGATACACAAATGATGTAAAGATACTCAGTTTGAAAGAAACACACTCCCACACTTGCAAAACTCTCAAATACAATAGAAACTCGCATCAGAAGCCTTACAGAAAGATACTCAAACGAGAAATGAAAAGATACACAATTGGAATAGTAAAGATACGCAAACGATGTAAAGATACACAATTGGAATAGTAAAGATACGCAAACGATGTAAAGATACTCAGTTTGAAAGAAACACACTCCCACACTTGCAAAACTCTCAAATACAATAGAAACTCGCATCAGAAGACTTACAGAAAGATACTCAAACGAGAAATGAAAAGATACACAATTGGAATAGTAAAGATACGCAAACGATGTAAAGATACACAATTGGAATAGTAAAGATACGCAAACGATGTAAAGATACACAATTGGAATAGTAAAGATACGCAAACGATGTAAAGATACTCAGTTTGAAAGAAACACACTCCCACACTTGCAAAACTCTCAAATACAATAGAAACTCGCATCAGAAGCCTTACAGAAAGATACTCAAACGAGAAATGAAAAGATACACAATTGGAATAGTAAAGATACGCAAACGATGTAAAGATACACAATTGGAATAGTAAAGATACGCAAACGATGTAAAGATACACAATTGGAATAGTAAAGATACGCAAACGATGTAAAGATACTCAGTTTGAAAGAAACACACTCCCACACTTGCAAAACTCTCAAATACAATAGAAACTCGCATCAGAAGACTTACAGAAAGATACTCAAACGAGAAATGAAAAGATACACAATTGGAATAGTAAAGATACGCAAACGATGTAAAGATACACAATGGGAATAGTAAAGATACGCAAACGATGTAAAGATACTCAGTTTGAAAGAAACACACTCCCACACTTGCAAAACTCTCAAATACAATAGAAACTCGCATCAGAAGCCTTACAGAAAGATACTCAAACGAGAAATGAAAAGATACACAATTGGAATAGTAAAGATACGCAAACGATGTAAAGATACACAATTGGAATAGTAAAGATACACAAACGATGTAAAGATACTCAGTTTGAAAGAAACACACTCCCACACTTGCAAAACTCTCAAATACAATAGAAACTCGCATCAGAAGCCTTACAGAAAGATACTCAAACGAGAAATGAAAAGATACACAATTGGAATAGTAAAGATACGCAAACGATGTAAAGATACACAATTGGAATAGTAAAGATACACAAACGATGTAAAGATACTCAGTTTGAAAGAAACACACTCCCACACTTGCAAAACTCTCAAATACAATAGAAACTCGCATCAGAAGACTTACAGAAAGATACTCAAACGAGAAATGAAAAGATACACAATTGGAATAGTAAAGATACGCAAACGATGTAAAGATACACAATTGGAATAGTAAAGATACGCAAACGATGTAAAGATACACAATTGGAATAGTAAAGATACGCAAACGATGTAAAGATACTCAGTTTGAAAGAAACACACTCCCACACTTGCAAAATTCTCAAATACAATAGAAACTCGCATCAGAAAGCCTTACAGAAAGATACTCAAACGAGAAATGAAAAGATACACAATTGGAATAGTAAAGATACGCAAACGATGTAAAGATAATCAGTTTGAAAGAAACACACTCCCACACTTGCAAAACTCTCAAATACAATAGACACTCGCATCAGAACCCTTACAGAAAGATACTCAAACGAGAAATGAAAAGATACACAATTGGAATAGTAAAGATAAGCAAACAATGTAAAGATACACAATTGGAATAGTAAAGATACGCAAACGATGTAAAGATACTCGGTTTGAAAGAAACACACTCCCACACTTGCAAAACTCTGAAATACAATAGAAACTCGCATCAGAAGCCTTACAGAAAGATACTCAAACGAGAAATGAAAAGATACACAATTGGAATAGTAAAGATACGCAAACGATGTAAAGATACACAATTGGAATAGTAAAGATACGCAAACGATGTAAAGATACTCAGTTTGAAAGAAACACACTCCCACACTTGCAAAACTCTGAAATACAATAGAAACTCGCATCAGAAGCCTTACAGAAAGATACTCAAACGAGAAATGAAAAGATACACAATTGGAATAGTAAAGATACGCAAACGATGTAAAGATACACAATTGGAATAGTAAAGATACACAAACGATGTAAAGATACTCAGTTTGAAAGAAACACACTCCCACACTTGCAAAACTCTCAAATACAATAGAAACTCGCATCAGAAGCCTTACAGAAAGATACTCAAACGAGAAATGAAAAGATACACAATTGGAATAGTAAAGATACGCAAACGATGTAAAGATACACAATTGGAATAGTAAAGATACGCAAACGATGTAAAGATACTATGTTTGAAAGAAACACACTCCCACACTTGCAAAACTCTCAAATTCAATAGAAACTCGCATCAGAAAGCCTTACAGAAAGATACTCAAACGAGAAATGAAAAGATACACAATTGGAATAGTAAAGATACGCAAACGATGTAAAGATACACAATTGGAATAGTAAAGATACGCAAACGATGTAAAGATACTCAGTTTGAAAGAAACACACTCCCACACTTGCAGAACTCTCAAATACAATAGAAACTCGCATCAGAAGCCTTACAGAAAGATACTCAAACGAGAAATGAAAAGATACACAATTGGAATAGTAAAGATACGCAAACGATGTAAAGATAAACAATTGGAATAGTAAAGATACATAATTGGAATAGTAAAGATACGCAAACGATGTAAAGATACTCAGTTTGAAAGAAACACACTCCCACACTTGGAAAACTCTCAAATACAATAGAAACTCGCATCAGAAGCCTTACAGAAAGATACTCAATCGAGAAATGAAAAGATACACAATTGGAATAGTAAAGATACGCAAACGATGTAAAGATACACAATTGGAATAGTAAAGATACGCAAACGATGTAAAGATACTCAGTTTGAAAGAAACACACTCCCACACTTGCAAAACTCTCAAATTCAATAGAAACTCGCATCAGAAAGCCTTACAGAAAGATACTCAAACGAGAAATGAAAAGATACACAATTGGAATAGTAAAGATACGCAAACGATGTAAAGATACACAATTGGAATAGTAAAGATACACAAACGATGTAAAGATACTCAGTTTGAAAGAAACACACTCCCACACTTGCAAAACTCTCAAATACAATAGAAACTCGCATCAGAAGCCTTACAGAAAGATACTCAAACGAGAAATGAAAAGATACACAATTGGAATAGTAAAGATACGCAAACGATGTAAAGATACACAATTGGAATAGTAAAGATACGCAAACGATGTAAAGATACTCAGTTTGAAAGAAACACACTCCCACACTTGTAAAATTCTCAAATACAATAGAAACTCGCATCAGAAAGCCTTACAGAAAGATACTCAAACGAGAAATGAAAAGATACACAATTGGAATAGTAAAGATACGCAAACGATGTAAAGATACACAATTGGAATAGTAAAGATACGCAAACGATGTAAAGATACACAATTGGAATAGTAAAGATACGCAAACGATGTAAAGATACTCAGTTTGAAAGAAACACACTCCCACACTTGCAAAACTCTCAAATACAATAGAAACTCGCATCAGAAGCCTTACAGAAAGATACTCAAACGAGAAATGAAAAGATACACAATTGGAATAGTAAAGATACGCAAACGATGTAAAGATACACAATTGGAATAGTAAAGATACGCAAACGATGTAAAGATACACAATTGGAATAGTAAAGATACGCAAACGATGTAAAGATACTCAGTTTGAAAGAAACACACTCCCACACTTGCAAAACTCTCAAATACAATAGAAACTCGCATCAGAAGACTTACAGAAAGATACTCAAACGAGAAATGAAAAGATACACAATTGGAATAGTAAAGATACGCAAACGATGTAAAGATACACAATGGGAATAGTAAAGATACGCAAACGATGTAAAGATACTCAGTTTGAAAGAAACACACTCCCACACTTGCAAAACTCTCAAATACAATAGAAACTCGCATCAGAAGCCTTACAGAAAGATACTCAAACGAGAAATGAAAAGATACACAATTGGAATAGTAAAGATACGCAAACGATGTAAAGATACACAATTGGAATAGTAAAGATACACAAACGATGTAAAGATACTCAGTTTGAAAGAAACACACTCCCACACTTGCAAAACTCTCAAATACAATAGAAACTCGCATCAGAAGCCTTACAGAAAGATACTCAAACGAGAAATGAAAAGATACACAATTGGAATAGTAAAGATACGCAAACGATGTAAAGATACACAATTGGAATAGTAAAGATACACAAACGATGTAAAGATACTCAGTTTGAAAGAAACACACTCCCACACTTGCAAAACTCTCAAATACAATAGAAACTCGCATCAGAAGACTTACAGAAAGATACTCAAACGAGAAATGAAAAGATACACAATTGGAATAGTAAAGATACGCAAACGATGTAAAGATACACAATTGGAATAGTAAAGATACGCAAACGATGTAAAGATACACAATTGGAATAGTAAAGATACGCAAACGATGTAAAGATACTCAGTTTGAAAGAAACACACTCCCACACTTGCAAAATTCTCAAATACAATAGAAACTCGCATCAGAAAGCCTTACAGAAAGATACTCAAACGAGAAATGAAAAGATACACAATTGGAATAGTAAAGATACGCAAACGATGTAAAGATAATCAGTTTGAAAGAAACACACTCCCACACTTGCAAAACTCTCAAATACAATAGACACTCGCATCAGAACCCTTACAGAAAGATACTCAAACGAGAAATGAAAAGATACACAATTGGAATAGTAAAGATAAGCAAACAATGTAAAGATACACAATTGGAATAGTAAAGATACGCAAACGATGTAAAGATACTCGGTTTGAAAGAAACACACTCCCACACTTGCAAAACTCTGAAATACAATAGAAACTCGCATCAGAAGCCTTACAGAAAGATACTCAAACGAGAAATGAAAAGATACACAATTGGAATAGTAAAGATACGCAAACGATGTAAAGATACACAATTGGAATAGTAAAGATACGCAAACGATGTAAAGATACTCAGTTTGAAAGAAACACACTCCCACACTTGCAAAACTCTCAAATACAATAGAAACTCGCATCAGAAGCCTTACAGAAAGATACTCAAACGAGAAATGAAAAGATACACAATTGGAATAGTAAAGATACGCAAACGATGTAAAGATAAACAATTGGAATAGTAAAGATACATAATTGGAATAGTAAAGATACGCAAACGATGTAAAGATACTCAGTTTGAAAGAAACACACTCCCACACTTGGAAAACTCTCAAATACAATAGAAACTCGCATCAGAAGCCTTACAGAAAGATACTCAATCGAGAAATGAAAAGATACACAATTGGAATAGTAAAGATACGCAAACGATGTAAAGATACACAATTGGAATAGTAAAGATACGCAAACGATGTAAAGATACTCAGTTTGAAAGAAACACACTCCCACACTTGCAAAACTCTCAAATTCAATAGAAACTCGCATCAGAAAGCCTTACAGAAAGATACTCAAACGAGAAATGAAAAGATACACAATTGGAATAGTAAAGATACGCAAACGATGTAAAGATACACAATTGGAATAGTAAAGATACACAAACGATGTAAAGATACTCAGTTTGAAAGAAACACACTCCCACACTTGCAAAACTCTCAAATACAATAGAAACTCGCATCAGAAGCCTTACAGAAAGATACTCAAACGAGAAATGAAAAGATACACAATTGGAATAGTAAAGATACGCAAACGATGTAAAGATACACAATTGGAATAGTAAAGATACGCAAACGATGTAAAGATACTCAGTTTGAAAGAAACACACTCCCACACTTGCAAAACTCTCAAATACAATAGAAACTCGCATCAGAAGACTTACAGAAAGATACTCAAACGAGAAATGAAAAGATACACAATTGGAATAGTAAAGATACGCAAACGATGTAAAGATACACAATTGGAATAGTAAAGATACGCAAACGATGTAAAGATACACAATTGGAATAGTAAAGATACGCAAACGATGTAAAGATACTCAGTTTGAAAGAAACACACTCCCACACTTGCAAAACTCTCAAATACAATAGAAACTCGCATCAGAAGCCTTACAGAAAGATACTCAAACGAGAAATGAAAAGATACACAATTGGAATAGTAAAGATACGCAAACGATGTAAAGATACACAATTGGAATAGTAAAGATACGCAAACGATGTAAAGATACACAATTGGAATAGTAAAGATACGCAAACGATGTAAAGATACTCAGTTTGAAAGAAACACACTCCCACACTTGCAAAACTCTCAAATACAATAGAAACTCGCATCAGAAGACTTACAGAAAGATACTCAAACGAGAAATGAAAAGATACACAATTGGAATAGTAAAGATACGCAAACGATGTAAAGATACACAATGGGAATAGTAAAGATACGCAAACGATGTAAAGATACTCAGTTTGAAAGAAACACACTCCCACACTTGCAAAACTCTCAAATACAATAGAAACTCGCATCAGAAGCCTTACCTAAAGATACTCAAACGAGAAATGAAAAGATACACAATTGGAATAGTAAAGATACGCAAACGATGTAAAGATACACAATTGGAATAGTAAAGATACACAAACGATGTAAAGATACTCAGTTTGAAAGAAACACACTCCCACACTTGCAAAACTCTCAAATACAATAGAAACTCGCATCAGAAGCCTTACAGAAAGATACTCAAACGAGAAATGAAAAGATACACAATTGGAATAGTAAAGATACGCAAACGATGTAAAGATACACAATTGGAATAGTAAAGATACGCAAACGATGTAAAGATACTATGTTTGAAAGAAACACACTCCCACACTTGCAAAACTCTCAAATTCAATAGAAACTCGCATCAGAAAGCCTTACAGAAAGATACTCAAACGAGAAATGAAAAGATACACAATTGGAATAGTAAAGATACGCAAACGATGTAAAGATACACAATTGGAATAGTAAAGATACGCAAACGATGTAAAGATACTCAGTTTGAAAGAAACACACTCCCACACTTGCAGAACTCTCAAATACAATAGAAACTCGCATCAGAAGCCTTACAGAAAGATACTCAAACGAGAAATGAAAAGATACACAATTGGAATAGTAAAGATACGCAAACGATGTAAAGATAAACAATTGGAATAGTAAAGATACATAATTGGAATAGTAAAGATACGCAAACGATGTAAAGATACTCAGTTTGAAAGAAACACACTCCCACACTTGCAAAACTCTTAAATACAATAGAAACTCGCATCAGAAGCCTTACAGAAAGATACTCAAACGAGAAATGAAAAGATACACAATTGGAATAGTAAAGATACGCAAACGATGTAAAGATACACAATTGGAATAGTAAAGATACGCAAACGATGTAAAGATACTTAGTTTGAAAGAAACAGACTCCCACACTTGCAAAATTCTCAAATACAATAGAAACTCGCATCAGAAAGCCTTACAGAAAGATACTCAAACGAGAAATGAAAAGATACACAATTGGAATAGTAAAGATACGCAAACGATGTAAAGATACTCAGTTTGAAAGAAACACAGTCCCACACTTGCAAAACTCTCAAATACAATAGAAACTCGCATCAGAAGCCTTACAGAAAGATACTCAAACGAGGAATGAAAAGATACACAATTGGAATAGTAAAGATACGCAAACAATGTAAAGATACACAATTGGAATAGTAAAGATACGCAAACGATGTAAAGATACTCAGTTTGAAAGAAACACAGTCCCACACTTGCAAAACTCTCAAATACAATAGAAACTCGCATCAGAAGCCTTACAGAAAGATACTCAAACGAGAAATGAAAAGATACACAATTGGAATAGTAAAGATACGCAAACGATGTAAAGATACACAATTGGAATAGTAAAGATACGCAAACGATGTAAAGATACTCAGTTTGAAAGAAACACACTCCCAAACTTGCAAAACTCTCAAATACAATAGAAACTCGCATCAGAAGCCTAACAGAAAGATACTCAAACGAGAAATGAAAAGATACACAATTGGAATAGTAAAGATACGCAAACGATGTAAAGATACACAATTGCAATAGTAAAGATACGCAAACGATGTAAAGATACTCAGTTTGAAAGAAACACACTCCCACACTTGCAAAACTCTCAAATTCAATAGAAACTCGCATCAGAAAGCCTTACAGAAAGATACTCAAACGAGAAATGAAAAGATACACAATTGGAATAGTAAACATACGCAAACGATGTAAAGATACTCAGTTTGAAAGAAACACACTCCCACACTTGCAAAACTCTCAAATTCAATAGAAACTCGCATCAGAAAGCCTTACAGACAGATACTCAAACGAGAAATGAAAAGATACACAATTGGAATAGTAAAGATACGCAAACGATGTAAAGATACACAATTGGAATAGTAAAGATACGCAAACGATGTAAAGATACTCAGTTTGAAAGAAACACACTCCCACACTTGCAAAACTCTCAAATACAATAGAAACTCGCATCAGAAGCCTTACAGAAAGATACTCAAACGAGAAATGAAAAGATACACAATTGGAATAGTAAAGATACGCAAACGATGTAAAGATACATAATTGGAATAGTAAAGATACGCAAACGATGTAAAGATACTCAGTTTGAAAGAAACACACTCCCACACTTGCAAAACTCTCAAATACAATAGAAACTCGCATCAGAAGCCTTACAGAAAGATACTCAAACGAGAAATGAAAAGCTACACAATTGGAATAGTAAAGATACGCAAACGATGTAAAGATACTCAGTTTGAAAGAAACACACTCCCACACTTGCAAAACTCTCAAATTCAATAGAAACTCGCATCAGAAAGCCTTACAGAAAGATACTCAAACGAGAAATGAAAAGATACACAATTGGAATAGTAAAGATACGCAAACGATGTAAAGATACATAATTGGAATAGTAAAGATACGCAAACAATGTAAAGATACTCAGTTTGAAAGAAACACACTCCCACACTTGCAAAACTCTCAAATACAATAGAAACTCGCATCAGAAGCCTTACAGAAAGATACTCAAACGAGAAATGAAAAGCTACACAATTGGAATAGTAAAGATACGCAAACGATGTAAAGATACTCAGTTTGAAAGAAACACACTCCCACACTTGCAAAACTCTCAAATTCAATAGAAACTCGCATCAGAAAGCCTTACAGAGAGATACTCAAACGAGAAATGAAAAGATACACAATTGGAATAGTAAACATACGCAAACGATGTAAAGATACTCAGTTTGAAAGAAACACACTCCCACACTTGCAAAACTCTCAAATTCAATAGAAACTCGCATCAGAAAGCCTTACAGAAAGATACTCAAACGAGAAATGAAAAGATACACAATTGGAATAGTAAAGATACGCAAACGATGTAAAGATACACAATTGGAATAGTAAAGATACGCAAACGATGTAAAGATACTCAGTTTGAAAGAAACACACTCCCACACTTGCAAAACTCTCAAATACAATAGAAACTCGCATCAGAAGCCTTACAGAAAGATACTCAAACGAGAAATGAAAAGATAGACAATTGGAATAGTAAAGATACGCAAACGATGTAAAGATACATAATTGGAATAGTAAAGATACGCAAACGATGTAAAGATACTCAGTTTGAAAGAAACACACTCCCACACTTGCAAAACTCTCAAATACAATAGAAACTCGCATCAGAAGCCTTACAGAAAGATACTCAAACGAGAAATGAAAAGATACACAATTGGAATAGTAAAGATACGCAAACGATGTAAAGCTACACAATTGGAATAGTAAAGATACGCAAACGATGTAAAGATACTCAGTTTGAAAGAAACACACTCCCACACTTGCAAAATTCTCAAATACAATAGAAACTCGCATCAGAAAGCCTTACAGAAAGATACTCAAACGAGAAATGAAAAGATACACAATTGGAATAGTAAAGATACGCAAACGATGTAAAGATACTCAGTTTGAAAGAAACACAGTCCAACACTTGCAAAACTCTCAAATACAATAGAAACTCGCATCAGAAGCCTTACAGAAAGATACTCAAATGAGAAATGAAAACATACACAATTGGAATAGTAAAGATACGCAAACAATGTAAAGATACACAATTGAAATAGTAAAGATACGCAAACGATGTAAAGTTACTCAGTTTGAAAGAAACACACTCCCACACTTGCAAAACTCTCAAATACAATAGAAACTCGCATCAGAAGCCTTACAGAAAGATACTCAAACGAGAAATGAAAAGATACACAATTGGAATAGTAAAGATACGCAAACGATGTAAAGATACACAATTGGAATAGTAAAGATACGCAAACGATGTAAAGATACTCAGTTTGAAAGAAACACACTCCCACACTTGCAAAACTCTCAAATACAATAGAAACTCGCATCAGAAGCCTTACAGAAAGATACTCAAACGAGAAATGAAAAGATACACAATTGGAATAGTAAAGATACGCAAACGATGTAAAGATACACAATTGGAATAGTAAAGATACGCAAACGATGTAAAGATACTCAGTTTGAAAGAAACACAGTCCCACACTTGCAAAACTCTCAAATACAATAGAAACTCGCATCAGAAGCCTTACAGAAAGATACTCAAACGAGAAATGAAAAGATACACAATTGGAATAGTAAAGATACGCAAACGATGTAAAGATACACAATTGGAATAGTAAAGATACGCAAACGATGTAAAGATACTCAGTTTGAAAGAAACACACTCCCACACTTGCAAAACTCTCAAATACAATAGAAACTCGATTCAGAAGCCTTACAGAAAGATACTCAAACGAGAAATGAAAAGATACACAATTGGAATAGTAAAGATACGCAAACGATGTAAAGATACACAATTGGAATAGTAAAGATACGCAAACGATGTAAAGATACTCAGTTTGAAAGAAACACACTCCCAAACTTGCAAAACTCTCAAATACAATAGAAACTCGCATCAGAAGCCTTACAGAAAGATACTCAAACGAGAAATGAAAAGATACACAATTGGAATAGTAAAGATACGCAAACGATGTAAAGATACACAATTGCAATAGTAAAGATACGCAAACGATGTAAAGATACTCAGTTTGAAAGAAACACACTCCCACACTTGCAAAACTCTCAAATTCAATAGAAACTCGCATCAGAAAGCCTTACAGAAAGATACTCAAACGAGAAATGAAAAGATACACAATTGGAATAGTAAACATACGCAAACGATGTAAAGATACTCAGTTTGAAAGAAACACACTCCCACACTTGCAAAACTCTCAAATTCAATAGAAACTCGCATCAGAAAGCCTTACAGAAAGATACTCAAACGAGAAATGAAAAGATACACAATTGGAATAGTAAAGATACGCAAACGATGTAAAGATACACAATTGGAATAGTAAAGATACGCAAACGATGTAAAGATACTCAGTTTGAAAGAAACACACTCCCACACTTGCAAAACTCTCAAATACAATAGAAACTCGCATCAGAAGCCTTACAGAAAGATACTCAAACGAGAAATGAAAAGATACACAATTGGAATAGTAAAGATACGCAAACGATGTAAAGATACATAATTGGAATAGTAAAGATACGTAAACGATGTAAAGATACTCAGTTTGAAAGAAACACACTCCCACACTTGAAAACTCTCAAATACAATAGAAACTCGCATCAGAAGCCTTACAGAAAGATACTCAAACGAGAAATGAAAAGATACACAATTGGAATAGTAAAGATACGCAAACTATGTAAAGCTACACAATTGGAATAGTAAAGATACGCAAACGATGTAAAGATACTCAGTTTGAAACAAACACACTCCCACACTTGCAAAATTCTCAAATACAATAGAAACTCACATCAGAAAGCCTTACAGAAAGATACTCAAACGAGAAATGAAAAGATACACAATTGGAATAGTAAAGATACGCAAACGATGTAAAGATACTCAGTTTGAAAGAAACACACTCCCACACTTGCAAAATTCTCAAATACAATAGAAACTCGCATCAGAAAGCCTTACAGAAAGATACTCAAACGAGAAATGAAAAGATACACAATTGGAATAGTAAAGATACGCAAACGATGTAAAGATACTCAGTTTGAAAGAAACACACTCCCACACTTGTAAAATTCTCAAATACAATAGAAACTCGCATCAGAAAGCCTTACAGAAAGATACTCAAACGAGAAATGAAAAGATACACAATTGGAATAGTAAAGATACGCAAACGATGTAAAGATACTCAGTTTGAAAGAAACACACTCCCACACTTGTAAAATTCTCAAATACAATAGAAACTCGCATCAGAAAGCCTTACAGAAAGATATTCAAACGAGAAATGAAAAGATACACAATTGGAATAGTAAAGATACGCAAACGATGTAAAGATACTCAGTTTGAAAGAAACACAGTCCCACACTTGCAAAACTCTCAAATACAATAGAAACTCGCATCAGAAGCCTTACAGAAAGATACTCAAACGAGAAATGAAAAGATACACAATTCGAATAGTAAAGATACGCAAACGATGTAAAGATACATAATTAGAATAGTAAAGATACGCAAACGATGTAAAGATACTCAGTTTGAAAGAAACACACTCCCACACTTGCAAAACTCTCAAATACAATAGAAACTCGCATCAGAAGCCTTACAGAAAGATACTCAAACGAGAAATGAAAAGATACACAATTGGAATAGTAAAGATACGCAAACGATGTAAAGATACACAATTGGAATAGTAAAGATACGCAAACGATGTAAAGATACTCAGTTTGAAAGAAACACACTCCCACACTTGCAAAATTCTCAAATACAATAGAAACTCGCATCAGAAAGCCTTACAGAAAGATACTTAAACGAGAAATGAAAAGATACACAATTGGAATAGTAAAGATACGCAAATGATGTAAAGATACTCAGTTTGAAAGAAACACAGTCCCACACTTGCAAAACTCTCAAATACAATAGAAACTCGCATCAGAAGCCTTACAGAAAGATACTCAAACGAGAAATGAAAAGATACACAATTGGAATAGTAAAGATACGCAAACAATGTAAAGATACACAATTGGAATAGTAAAGATACGCAAACGATGTAAAGATACTCAGTTTGAAAGAAACACACTCCCACACTTGTAAAATTCTCAAATACAATAGAAACTCGCATCAGAAAGCCTTACAGAAAGATACTCAAACGAGAAATGAAAAGATACACAATTGGAATAGTAAAGATACGCAAACGATGTAAAGATACTCAGTTTGAAAGAAACACACTCCCACACTTGTAAAATTCTCAAATACAATAGAAACTCGCATCAGAAAGCCTTACAGAAAGATACTCAAACGAGAAATGAAAAGATACACAATTGGAATAGTAAAGATACGCAAACGATGTAAAGATACTCAGTTTGAAAGAAACACAGTCCCACACTTGTAAAATTCTCAAATACAATAGAAACTCGCATCAGAAAGCCTTACAGAAAGATATTCAAACGAGAAATGAAAAGATACACAATTGGAATAGTAAAGATACGCAAACGATGTAAAGATAGTCAGTTTGAAAGAAACACAGTCCCACACTTGTAAAATTCTCAAATACAATAGAAACTCGCATCAGAAGCCTTACAGAAAGATACTCAAACGAGAAATGAAAAGATACACAATTGGAATAGTAAAGATACGCAAACGATGTAAAGATACTCAGTTTGAAAGAAACACACTCCCACACTTGTAAAATTCTCAAATACAATAGAAACTCGCATCAGAAAGCCTTACAGAAAGATACTCAAACGAGAAATGAAAAGATACACAATTGGAATAGTAAAGATACGCAAACGATGTAAAGATACTCAGTTTGAAAGAAACACACTCCCACACTTGTAAAATTCTCAAATACAATAGAAACTCGCATCAGAAAGCCTTACAGAAAGATATTCAAACGAGAAATGAAAAGATACACAATTGGAATAGTAAAGATACGCAAACGATGTAAAGATACTCAGTTTGAAAGAAACACAGTCCCACACTTGCAAAACTCTCAAATACAATAGAAACTCGCATCAGAAGCCTTACAGAAAGATACTCAAACGAGAAATGAAAAGATACACAATTCGAATAGTAAAGATACGCAAACGATGTAAAGATACATAATTAGAATAGTAAAGATACGCAAACGATGTAAAGATACTCAGTTTGAAAGAAACACACTCCCACACTTGCAAAACTCTCAAATACAATAGAAACTCGCATCAGAAGCCTTACAGAAAGATACTCAAACGAGAAATGAAAAGATACACAATTGGAATAGTAAAGATACGCAAACGATGTAAAGATACACAATTGGAATAGTAAAGATACGCAAACGATGTAAAGATACTCAGTTTGAAAGAAACACACTCCCACACTTGCAAAATTCTCAAATACAATAGAAACTCGCATCAGAAAGCCTTACAGAAAGATACTTAAACGAGAAATGAAAAGATACACAATTGGAATAGTAAAGATACGCAAACGATGTAAAGATACTCAGTTTGAAAGAAACACAGTCCCACACTTGCAAAACTCTCAAATACAATAGAAACTCGCATCAGAAGCCTTACAGAAAGATACTCAAACGAGAAATGAAAAGATACACAATTGGAATAGTAAAGATACGCAAACAATGTAAAGATACACAATTGGAATAGTAAAGATACGCAAACGATGTAAAGATACTCAGTTTGAAAGAAACACACTCCCACACTTGTAAAATTCTCAAATACAATAGAAACTCGCATCAGAAAGCCTTACAGAAAGATACTCAAACGAGAAATGAAAAGATACACAATTGGAATAGTAAAGATACGCAAACGATGTAAAGATACTCAGTTTGAAAGAAACACACTCCCACACTTGTAAAATTCTCAAATACAATAGAAACTCGCATCAGAAGCCTTACAGAAAGATACTCAAACGAGAAATGAAAAGATACACAATTGGAATAGTAAAGATACGCAAACGATGTAAAGATACACAATTGGAATAGTAAAGATACGCAAACGATGTAAAGATACTCAGTTTGAAAGAAACACACTGCCACACTTGCAAAACTCTCAAATACAATAGAAACTCGCATCAGAAGCCTTACAGAAAGATACTCAAACGAGAAATGAAAAGATACACAATTGGAATAGTAAAGATACGCAAACGATGTAAAGATACACAATTGGAATAGTAAAGATACGCAAACGATGTAAAGATACTCAGTTTGAAAGAAACACACTCCCAAACTTGCAAAACTCTCAAATACAATAGAAACTCGCATCAGAAGCCTTACAGAAAGATACTCAAACGAGAAATGAAAAGATACACAATTGGAATAGTAAAGATACGCAAACGATGTAAAGATACACAATTGCAATAGTAAAGATACGCAAACGATGTAAAGATACTCAGTTTGAAAGAAACACACTCCCACACTTGCAAAACTCTCAAATTCAATAGAAACTCGCATCAGAAAGCCTTACAGAAAGATACTCAAACGAGAAATGAAAAGATACACAATTGGAATAGTAAAGATACGCAAACGATGTAAAGATACACAATTGGAATAGTAAAGATACGCAAACGATGTAAAGATACTCAGTTTGAAAGAAACACACTCCCACACTTGCAAAACTCTCAAATACAATAGAAACTCGCATCAGAAGCCTTACAGAAAGATACTCAAACGAGAAATGAAAAGATACACAATTGGAATAGTAAAGATACGCAAACGATGTAAAGATACATAATTGGAATAGTAAAGATACGCAAACGATGTAAAGATACTCAGTTTGAAAGAAACACACTCCCACACTTGAAAACTCTCAAATACAATAGAAACTCGCATCAGAAGCCTTACAGAAAGATACTCAAACGAGAAATGAAAAGATACACAATTGGAATAGTAAAGATACGCAAACTATGTAAAGCTACACAATTGGAATAGTAAAGATACGCAAACGATGTAAAGATACTCAGTTTGAAAGAAACACACTCCCACACTTGCAAAATTCTCAAATACAATAGAAACTCACATCAGAAAGCCTTACAGAAAGATACTCAAACGAGAAATGAAAAGATACACAATTGGAATAGTAAAGATACGCAAACGATGTAAAGATACTCAGTTTGAAAGAAACACACTCCCACACTTGCAAAATTCTCAAATACAATAGAAACTCGCATCAGAAAGCCTTACAGAAAGATACTCAAACGAGAAATGAAAAGATACACAATTGGAATAGTAAAGATACGCAAACGATGTAAAGATACTCAGTTTGAAAGAAACACACTCCCACACTTGTAAAATTCTCAAATACAATAGAAACTCGCATCAGAAAGCCTTACAGAAAGATACTCAAACGAGAAATGAAAAGATACACAATTGGAATAGTAAAGATACGCAAACGATGTAAAGATACTCAGTTTGAAAGAAACACACTCCCACACTTGTAAAATTCTCAAATACAATAGAAACTCGCATCAGAAAGCCTTACAGAAAGATATTCAAACGAGAAATGAAAAGATACACAATTGGAATAGTAAAGATACGCAAACGATGTAAAGATACTCAGTTTGAAAGAAACACAGTCCCACACTTGCAAAACTCTCAAATACAATAGAAACTCGCATCAGAAGCCTTACAGAAAGATACTCAAACGAGAAATGAAAAGATACACAATTCGAATAGTAAAGATACGCAAACGATGTAAAGATACATAATTAGAATAGTAAAGATACGCAAACGATGTAAAGATACTCAGTTTGAAAGAAACACACTCCCACACTTGCAAAACTCTCAAATACAATAGAAACTCGCATCAGAAGCCTTACAGAAAGATACTCAAACGAGAAATGAAAAGATACACAATTGGAATAGTAAAGATACGCAAACGATGTAAAGATACACAATTGGAATAGTAAAGATACGCAAACGATGTAAAGATACTCAGTTTGAAAGAAACACACTCCCACACTTGCAAAATTCTCAAATACAATAGAAACTCGCATCAGAAAGCCTTACAGAAAGATACTTAAACGAGAAATGAAAAGATACACAATTGGAATAGTAAAGATACGCAAACGATGTAAAGATACTCAGTTTGAAAGAAACACAGTCCCACACTTGCAAAACTCTCAAATACAATAGAAACTCGCATCAGAAGCCTTACAGAAAGATACTCAAACGAGAAATGAAAAGATACACAATTGGAATAGTAAAGATACGCAAACAATGTAAAGATACACAATTGGAATAGTAAAGATACGCAAACGATGTAAAGATACTCAGTTTGAAAGAAACACACTCCCACACTTGTAAAATTCTCAAATACAATAGAAACTCGCATCAGAAAGCCTTACAGAAAGATACTCAAACGAGAAATGAAAAGATACACAATTGGAATAGTAAAGATACGCAAACGATGTAAAGATACTCAGTTTGAAAGAAACACACTCCCACACTTGTAAAATTCTCAAATACAATAGAAACTCGCATCAGAAAGCCTTACAGAAAGATACTCAAACGAGAAATGAAAAGATACACAATTGGAATAGTAAAGATACGCAAACGATGTAAAGATACTCAGTTTGAAAGAAACACAGTCCCACACTTGCAAAACTCTCAAATACAATAGAAACTCGCATCAGAAGCCTTACAGAAAGATACTCAAACGAGAAATGAAAAGATTTACAATTGGAATAGTAAAGATACGCAAACAATGTAAAGATACACAATTGGAATAGTAAAGATACGCAAACGATGTAAAGATACTCAGTTTGAAAGAAACACACTCCCACACTTGCAAAACTCTCAAATACAATAGAAACTCGCATCAGAAGCCTTACAGAAAGATACTCAAACGAGAAATGAAAAGATACACAATTGGAATAGTAAAGATACGCAAACGATGTAAAGATACACAATTGGAATAGTAAAGATACGCAAACGATGTAAAGATACTCAGTTTGAAAGAAACACACTCCCACACTTGCAAAACTCTCAAATACAATAGAAACTCGCATCAGAAGCCTTACAGAAAGATACTCAAACGAGAAATGAAAAGATACACAATTGGAATAGTAAAGATACGCAAACGATGTAAAGATACACAATTGGAATAGTAAAGATACGCAAACGATGTAAAGATACTCAGTTTGAAAGAAACACACTCCCACACTTGCAAAATTCTCAAATACAATAGAAACTCACATCAGAAAGCCTTACAGAAAGATACTCAAACGAGAAATGAAAAGATACACAATTGGAATAGTAAAGATACGCAAACGATGTAAAGATACTCAGTTTGAAAGAAACACACTCCCACACTTGCAAAATTCTCAAATACAATAGAAACTCGCATCAGAAAGCCTTACAGAAAGATACTCAAACGAGAAATGAAAAGATACACAATTGGAATAGTAAAGATACGCAAACGATGTAAAGATACTCAGTTTGAAAGAAACACACTCCCACACTTGTAAAATTCTCAAATACAATAGAAACTCGCATCAGAAAGCCTTACAGAAAGATACTCAAACGAGAAATGAAAAGATACACAATTGGAATAGTAAAGATACGCAAACGATGTAAAGATACTCAGTTTGAAAGAAACACACTCCCACACTTGTAAAATTCTCAAATACAATAGAAACTCGCATCAGAAAGCCTTACAGAAAGATATTCAAACGAGAAATGAAAAGATACACAATTGGAATAGTAAAGATACGCAAACGATGTAAAGATACTCAGTTTGAAAGAAACACAGTCCCACACTTGCAAAACTCTCAAATACAATAGAAACTCGCATCAGAAGCCTTACAGAAAGATACTCAAACGAGAAATGAAAAGATACACAATTCGAATAGTAAAGATACGCAAACGATGTAAAGATACATAATTAGAATAGTAAAGATACGCAAACGATGTAAAGATACTCAGTTTGAAAGAAACACACTCCCACACTTGCAAAACTCTCAAATACAATAGAAACTCGCATCAGAAGCCTTACAGAAAGATACTCAAACGAGAAATGAAAAGATACACAATTGGAATAGTAAAGATACGCAAACGATGTAAAGATACACAATTGGAATAGTAAAGATACGCAAACGATGTAAAGATACTCAGTTTGAAAGAAACACACTCCCACACTTGCAAAATTCTCAAATACAATAGAAACTCGCATCAGAAAGCCTTACAGAAAGATACTTAAACGAGAAATGAAAAGATACACAATTGGAATAGTAAAGATACGCAAACGATGTAAAGATACTCAGTTTGAAAGAAACACAGTCCCACACTTGCAAAACTCTCAAATACAATAGAAACTCGCATCAGAAGCCTTACAGAAAGATACTCAAACGAGAAATGAAAAGATACACAATTGGAATAGTAAAGATACGCAAACAATGTAAAGATACACAATTGGAATAGTAAAGATACGCAAACGATGTAAAGATACTCAGTTTGAAAGAAACACACTCCCACACTTGTAAAATTCTCAAATACAATAGAAACTCGCATCAGAAAGCCTTACAGAAAGATACTCAAACGAGAAATGAAAAGATACACAATTGGAATAGTAAAGATACGCAAACGATGTAAAGATACTCAGTTTGAAAGAAACACACTCCCACACTTGTAAAATTCTCAAATACAATAGAAACTCGCATCAGAAAGCCTTACAGAAAGATACTCAAACGAGAAATGAAAAGATACACAATTGGAATAGTAAAGATACGCAAACGATGTAAAGATACTCAGTTTGAAAGAAACACAGTCCCACACTTGCAAAACTCTCAAATACAATAGAAACTCGCATCAGAAGCCTTACAGAAAGATACTCAAACGAGAAATGAAAAGATTTACAATTGGAATAGTAAAGATACGCAAACAATGTAAATATACACAATTGGAATAGTAAAGATACGCAAACGATGTAAAGATACTCAGTTTGAAAGAAACACACTCCCACACTTGCAAAACTCTCAAATACAATAGAAACTCGCATCAGAAGCCTTACAGAAAGATACTCAAACGAGAAATGAAAAGATACACAATTGGAATAGTAAAGATACGCAAACGATGTAAAGATACACAATTGGAATAGTAAAGATACGCAAACGATGTAAAGATACTCAGTTTGAAAGAAACACACTCCCACACTTGCAAAACTCTCAAATACAATAGAAACTCGCATCAGAAGCCTTACAGAAAGATACTCAAACGAGAAATGAAAAGATACACAATTGGAATAGTAAAGATACGCAAACGATGTAAAGATACACAATTGGAATAGTAAAGATACGCAAACGATGTAAAGATACTCAGTTTGAAAGAAACACACTCCCACACTTGCAAAACTCTCAAATTCAATAGAAACTCGCATCAGAAAGCCTTACAGAAAGATACTCAAACGAGAAATGAAAAGATACACAATTGGAATAGTAATGATACGCAAACGATGTAAAGATACATAATTGGAATAGTAAAGATACGCAAACGATGTAAAGATACTCAGTTTGAAAGAAACACACTCCCACACTTGCAAAACTCTCAAATACAATAGAAACTCGCATCAGAAGCCTTACAGAAAGATACTCAAACGTGAAATGAAAAGATACACAATTAGAATAGTAAAGATACGCAAACGATGTAAAGATACTCAGTTTGAAAGAAACACACTCCCACACTTGCAAAACTCTCAAATACAATAGAAACTCGCATCAGAAGCCTTACAGAATGATACTCAAACGAGAAATGAAAAGATACACAATTGGAATAGTAAAGATACGCGAACGATGTAAAGATACACAATTGGAATAGTAAAGATACGCAAACGATGTAAAGATACTCAGTTTGAAAGAAACACACTCCCACACTTGCAAAACTCTCAAATACAATAGAAACTCGCATCAGAAGCCTTACAGAAAGATACTCAAACGAGAAATGAAAAGATACACAATTGGAATAGTAAAGATACACAAACGATGTAAAGATACACAATTGGAATAGTAAAGATACGCAAACGATGTAAAGATACACAATTGGAATAGTAAAGATACGCAAACGATGTAAAGATACTCAGTTTGAAAGAAACACACTCCCACACTTGCAAAACTCTCAAATACAATAGAAACTCGCATCAGAAGCCTTACAGAAAGATACTCAAACGAGAAATGAAAAGATACACAATTGGAATAGTAAAGATACGCAAACGATGTAAAGATACACAATTGGAATAGTAAAGATACGCAAACGATGTAAAGATACTCAGTTTGAAAGAAACACACTCCCACACTTGCAAAACTCTCAAATACAATAGAAACTCGCATCAGAAGCCTTACAGAAAGATACTCAAACGAGAAATGAAAAGATACACAATTGGAATAGTAAAGATACGCAAACGATGTAAAGATACACAATTGGAATAGTAAAGATACGCAAACGATGTAAAGATACTCAGTTTGAAAGAAACACACTCCCACACTAGCAAAACTCTCAAATTCAATAGAAACTCGCATCAGAAAGCCTTACAGAAAGATACTCAAACGAGAAATGAAAAGATACACAATTGGAATAGTAAAGATACGCAAACGATGTAAAGATACACAATTGGAATAGTAAAGATACGCAAACGATGTAAAGATACTCAGTTTGAAAGAAACACACTCCCACACTTGCAAAACTCTCAAATACAATAGAAACTCGCATCAGAAGCCTTACAGAAAGATACTCAAACGAGAAATGAAAAGATACACAATTGGAATAGTAAAGATACGCAAACGATGTAAAGATACACAATTGGAATAGTAAAGATACGCAAACGATGTAAAGATACTCAGTTTGAAAGAAACACACTCCCACACTTGCAAAACTCTCAAATTCAATAGAAACTCGCATCAGAAAGCCTTACAGAAAGATACTCAAACGAAAAATGAAAAGATACACAATTGGAATAGTAATGATACGCAAACGATGTAAAGATACATAATTGGAATAGTAAAGATACGCAAACGATGTAAAGATACTCAGTTTGAAAGAAACACACTCCCACACTTGCAAAACTCTCAAATACAATAGAAACTCGCATCAGAAGCCTTACAGAAAGATAACTCAAACGTGAACTGAAAAGATACACAATTAGAATAGTAAAGATACGCAAACGATGTAAAGATACTCAGTTTGAAAGAAACACACTCCCACACTTGCAAAACTCTCAAATACAATAGAAACTCGCATCAGAAGCCTTACAGAATGATACTCAAACGAGAAATGAAAAGATACACAATTGGAATAGTAAAGATACGCGAACGATGTAAAGATACACAATTGGAATAGTAAAGATACGCAAACGATGTAAAGATACTCAGTTTGAAAGAAACACACTCCCACACTTGCAAAACTCTCAAATACAATAGAAACTCGCATCAGAAAGCCTTACAGAAAGATACTCAAACGTGAAATGAAAAGATACACAATTGGAATAGTAAAGATACGCAAACGATGTAAAGATACTCAGTTTGAAAGAAACACACTCCCACACTTGCAAAACTCTCAAATACAATAGAAACTCGCATCAGAAAGCCTTACAGAAAGATACTCAAACGAGAAATGAAAAGATACACAATTGGAATAGTAAAGATACGCAAACGATGTAAAGATACTCAGTTTGAAAGAAACACACTCCCACACTTGCAAAACTCTCAAATACAATAGAAACTCGCATCAGAAGCCTTACAGAAAGATACTCAAACGAGAAATGAAAAGATACACAATTGGAATAGTAAAGATACGCAAACGATGTAAAGATACATAATTGGAATAGTAAAGATACGCAAACGATGTAAAGATACTCAGTTTGAAAGAAACACACTCCCACACTTGTAAAATTCTCAAATACAATAGAAACTCGCATCAGAAAGCCTTACAGAAAGATACTCAAACGAGAAATGAAAAGATACACAATTGGAATAGTAAAGATACGCAAACGATGTAAAGATACTCAGTTTGAAAGAAACACACTCCCACACTTGTAAAATTCTCAAATACAATAGAAACTCGCATCAGAAAGCCTTACAGAAAGATACTCAAACGAGAAATGAAAAGATACACAATTGGAATAGTAAAGATACGCAAACGATGTAAAGATACTCAGTTTGAAAGAAACACAGTCCCACACTTGCAAAACTCTCAAATACAATAGAAACTCGCATCAGAAGCCTTACAGAAAGATACTCAAACGAGAAATGAAAAGATTTACAATTGGAATAGTAAAGATACGCAAACAATGTAAAGATACACAATTGGAATAGTAAAGATACGCAAACGATGTAAAGATACTCAGTTTGAAAGAAACACACTCCCACACTTGCAAAACTCTCAAATACAATAGAAACTCGCATCAGAAGCCTTACAGAAAGATACTCAAACGAGAAATGAAAAGATACACAATTGGAATAGTAAAGATACGCAAACGATGTAAAGATACACAATTGGAATAGTAAAGATACGCAAACGATGTAAAGATACTCAGTTTGAAAGAAACACACTCCCACACTTGCAAAACTCTCAAATACAATAGAAACTCGCATCAGAAGCCTTACAGAAAGATACTCAAACGAGAAATGAAAAGATACACAATTGGAATAGTAAAGATACGCAAACGATGTAAAGATACACAATTGGAATAGTAAAGATACGCAAACGATGTAAAGATACTCAGTTTGAAAGAAACACACTCCCACACTTGCAAAACTCTCAAATTCAATAGAAACTCGCATCAGAAAGCCTTACAGAAAGATACTCAAACGAGAAATGAAAAGATACACAATTGGAATAGTAATGATACGCAAACGATGTAAAGATACATAATTGGAATAGTAAAGATACGCAAACGATGTAAAGATACTCAGTTTGAAAGAAACACACTCCCACACTTGCAAAACTCTCAAATACAATAGAAACTCGCATCAGAAGCCTTACAGAAAGATACTCAAACGTGAAATGAAAAGATACACAATTAGAATAGTAAAGATACGCAAACGATGTAAAGATACTCAGTTTGAAAGAAACACACTCCCACACTTGCAAAACTCTCAAATACAATAGAAACTCGCATCAGAAGCCTTACAGAATGATACTCAAACGAGAAATGAAAAGATACACAATTGGAATAGTAAAGATACGCGAACGATGTAAAGATACACAATTGGAATAGTAAAGATACGCAAACGATGTAAAGATACTCAGTTTGAAAGAAACACACTCCCACACTTGCAAAACTCTCAAATACAATAGAAACTCGCATCAAAAGCCTTACAGAAAGATACTCAAACGAGAAATGAAAAGATACACAATTGGAATAGTAAAGATACACAAACGATGTAAAGATACACAATTGGAATAGTAAAGATACGCAAACGATGTAAAGATACACAATTGGAATAGTAAAGATACGCAAACGATGTAAAGATACTCAGTTTGAAAGAAACACACTCCCACACTTGCAAAACTCTCAAATACAATAGAAACTCGCATCAGAAGCCTTACAGAAAGATACTCAAACGAGAAATGAAAAGATACACAATTGGAATAGTAAAGATACGCAAACGATGTAAAGATACACAATTGGAATAGTAAAGATACGCAAACGATGTAAAGATACTCAGTTTGAAAGAAACACACTCCCACACTTGCAAAACTCTCAAATACAATAGAAACTCGCATCAGAAGCCTTACAGAAAGATACTCAAACGAGAAATGAAAAGATACACAATTGGAATAGTAAAGATACGCAAACGATGTAAAGATACACAATTGGAATAGTAAAGATACGCAAACGATGTAAAGATACTCAGTTTGAAAGAAACACACTCCCACACTAGCAAAACACTCAAATTCAATAGAAACTCGCATCAGAAAGCCTTACAGAAAGATACTCAAACGAGAAATGAAAAGATACACAATTGGAATAGTAAAGATACGCAAACGATGTAAAGATACACAATTGGAATAGTAAAGATACGCAAACGATGTAAAGATACTCAGTTTGAAAGAAACACACTCCCACACTTGCAAAACTCTCAAATACAATAGAAACTCGCATCAGAAGCCTTACAGAAAGATACTCAAACGAGAAATGAAAAGATACACAATTGGAATAGTAAAGATACGCAAACGATGTAAAGATACACAATTGGAATAGTAAAGATACGCAAACGATGTAAAGATACTCAGTTTGAAAGAAACACACTCCCACACTTGCAAAACTCTCAAATTCAATAGAAACTCGCATCAGAAAGCCTTACAGAAAGATACTCAAACGAAAAATGAAAAGATACACAATTGGAATAGTAATGATACGCAAACGATGTAAAGATACATAATTGGAATAGTAAAGATACGCAAACGATGTAAAGATACTCAGTTTGAAAGAAACACACTCCCACACTTGCAAAACTCTCAAATACAATAGAAACTCGCATCAGAAGCCTTACAGAAAGATAACTCAAACGTGAACTGAAAAGATACACAATTAGAATAGTAAAGATACGCAAACGATGTAAAGATACTCAGTTTGAAAGAAACACACTCCCACACTTGCAAAACTCTCAAATACAATAGAAACTCGCATCAGAAGCCTTACAGAATGATACTCAAACGAGAAATGAAAAGATACACAATTGGAATAGTAAAGATACGCGAACGATGTAAAGATACACAATTGGAATAGTAAAGATACGCAAACGATGTAAAGATACTCAGTTTGAAAGAAACACACTCCCACACTTGCAAAACTCTCAAATACAATAGAAACTCGCATCAGAAAGCCTTACAGAAAGATACTCAAACGTGAAATGAAAAGATACACAATTGGAATAGTAAAGATACGCAAACGATGTAAAGATACTCAGTTTGAAAGAAACACACTCCCACACTTGCAAAACTCTCAAATACAATAGAAACTCGCATCAGAAGCCTTACAGAAAGATAACTCAAACGTGAACTGAAAAGATACACAATTAGAATAGTAAAGATACGCAAACGATGTAAAGATACTCAGTTTGAAAGAAACACACTCCCACACTTGCAAAACTCTCAAATACAATAGAAACTCGCATCAGAAGCCTTACAGAATGATACTCAAACGAGAAATGAAAAGATACACAATTGGAATAGTAAAGATACGCGAACGATGTAAAGATACACAATTGGAATAGTAAAGATACGCAAACGATGTAAAGATACTCAGTTTGAAAGAAACACACTCCCACACTTGCAAAACTCTCAAATACAATAGAAACTCGCATCAGAAAGCCTTACAGAAAGATACTCAAACGTGAAATGAAAAGATACACAATTGGAATAGTAAAGATACGCAAACGATGTAAAGATACTCAGTTTGAAAGAAACACACTCCCACACTTGCAAAACTCTCAAATACAATAGAAACTCGCATCAGAAAGCCTTACAGAAAGATACTCAAACGAGAAATGAAAAGATACACAATTGGAATAGTAAAGATACGCAAACGATGTAAAGATACTCAGTTTGAAAGAAACACACTCCCACACTTGCAAAACTCTCAAATACAATAGAAACTCGCATCAGAAGCCTTACAGAAAGATACTCAAACGAGAAATGAAAAGATACACAATTGGAATAGTAAAGATACGCAAACGATGTAAAGATACATAATTGGAATAGTAAAGATACGCAAACGATGTAAAGATACTCAGTTTGAAAGAAACACACTCCCACACTTGTAAAATTCTCAAATACAATAGAAACTCGCATCAGAAAGCCTTACAGAAAGATACTCAAACGAGAAATGAAAAGATACACAATTGGAATAGTAAAGATACGCAAACGATGTAAAGATACTCAGTTTGAAAGAAACACACTCCCACACTTGTAAAATTCTCAAATACAATAGAAACTCGCATCAGAAAGCCTTACAGAAAGATACTCAAACGAGAAATGAAAAGATACACAATTGGAATAGTAAAGATACGCAAACGATGTAAAGATACTCAGTTTGAAAGAAACACAGTCCCACACTTGCAAAACTCTCAAATACAATAGAAACTCGCATCAGAAGCCTTACAGAAAGATACTCAAACGAGAAATGAAAAGATTTACAATTGGAATAGTAAAGATACGCAAACAATGTAAAGATACACAATTGGAATAGTAAAGATACGCAAACGATGTAAAGATACTCAGTTTGAAAGAAACACACTCCCACACTTGCAAAACTCTCAAATACAATAGAAACTCGCATCAGAAGCCTTACAGAAAGATACTCAAACGAGAAATGAAAAGATACACAATTGGAATAGTAAAGATACGCAAACGATGTAAAGATACACAATTGGAATAGTAAAGATACGCAAACGGTGTAAAGATACTCAGTTTGAAAGAAACACACTCCCACACTTGCAAAACTCTCAAATACAATAGAAACTCGCATCAGAAGCCTTACAGAAAGATACTCAAACGAGAAATGAAAAGATACACAATTGGAATAGTAAAGATACGCAAACGATGTAAAGATACACAATTGGAATAGTAAAGATACGCAAACGATGTAAAGATACTCAGTTTGAAAGAAACACACTCCCACACTTGCAAAACTCTCAAATTCAATAGAAACTCGCATCAGAAAGCCTTACAGAAAGATACTCAAACGAGAAATGAAAAGATACACAATTGGAATAGTAATGATACGCAAACGATGTAAAGATACATAATTGGAATAGTAAAGATACGCAAACGATGTAAAGATACTCAGTTTGAAAGAAACACACTCCCACACTTGCAAAACTCTCAAATACAATAGAAACTCGCATCAGAAGCCTTACAGAAAGATACTCAAACGTGAAATGAAAAGATACACAATTAGAATAGTAAAGATACGCAAACGATGTAAAGATACTCAGTTTGAAAGAAACACACTCCCACACTTGCAAAACTCTCAAATACAATAGAAACTCGCATCAGAAGCCTTACAGAATGATACTCAAACGAGAAATGAAAAGATACACAATTGGAATAGTAAAGATACGCGAACGATGTAAAGATACACAATTGGAATAGTAAAGATACGCAAACGATGTAAAGATACTCAGTTTGAAAGAAACACACTCCCACACTTGCAAAACTCTCAAATACAATAGAAACTCGCATCAGAAGCCTTACAGAAAGATACTCAAACGAGAAATGAAAAGATACACAATTGGAATAGTAAAGATACACAAACGATGTAAAGATACACAATTGGAATAGTAAAGATACGCAAACGATGTAAAGATACACAATTGGAATAGTAAAGATACGCAAACGATGTAAAGATACTCAGTTTGAAAGAAACACACTCCCACACTTGCAAAACTCTCAAATACAATAGAAACTCGCATCAGAAGCCTTACAGAAAGATACTCAAACGAGAAATGAAAAGATACACAATTGGAATAGTAAAGATACGCAAACGATGTAAAGATACACAATTGGAATAGTAAAGATACGCAAACGATGTAAAGATACTCAGTTTGAAAGAAACACACTCCCACACTTGCAAAACTCTCAAATACAATAGAAACTCGCATCAGAAGCCTTACAGAAAGATACTCAAACGAGAAATGAAAAGATACACAATTGGAATAGTAAAGATACGCAAACGATGTAAAGATACACAATTGGAATAGTAAAGATACGCAAACGATGTAAAGATACTCAGTTTGAAAGAAACACACTCCCACACTAGCAAAACTCTCAAATTCAATAGAAACTCGCATCAGAAAGCCTTACAGAAAGATACTCAAACGAGAAATGAAAAGATACACAATTGGAATAGTAAAGATACGCAAACGATGTAAAGATACACAATTGGAATAGTAAAGATACGCAAACGATGTAAAGATACTCAGTTTGAAAGAAACACACTCCCACACTTGCAAAACTCTCAAATACAATAGAAACTCGCATCAGAAGCCTTACAGAAAGATACTCAAACGAGAAATGAAAAGATACACAATTGGAATAGTAAAGATACGCAAACGATGTAAAGATACACAATTGGAATAGTAAAGATACGCAAACGATGTAAAGATACTCAGTTTGAAAGAAACACACTCCCACACTTGCAAAACTCTCAAATTCAATAGAAACTCGCATCAGAAAGCCTTACAGAAAGATACTCAAACGAAAAATGAAAAGATACACAATTGGAATAGTAATGATACGCAAACGATGTAAAGATACATAATTGGAATAGTAAAGATACGCAAACGATGTAAAGATACTCAGTTTGAAAGAAACACACTCCCACACTTGCAAAACTCTCAAATACAATAGAAACTCGCATCAGAAGCCTTACAGAAAGATAACTCAAACGTGAACTGAAAAGATACACAATTAGAATAGTAAAGATACGCAAACGATGTAAAGATACTCAGTTTGAAAGAAACACACTCCCACACTTGCAAAACTCTCAAATACAATAGAAACTCGCATCAGAAGCCTTACAGAATGATACTCAAACGAGAAATGAAAAGATACACAATTGGAATAGTAAAGATACGCAAACGATGTAAAGATACACAATTGGAATAGTAAAGATACGCAAACGATGTAAAGATACTCAGTTTGAAAGAAACACACTCCCACACTTGCAAAACTCTCAAATACAATAGAAACTCGCATCAGAAAGCCTTACAGAAAGATACTCAAACGTGAAATGAAAAGATACACAATTGGAATAGTAAAGATACGCAAACGATGTAAAGATACTCAGTTTGAAAGAAACACACTCCCACACTTGCAAAACTCTCAAATACAATAGAAACTCGCATCAGAAAGCCTTACAGAAAGATACTTAAACGAGAAATGAAAAGATACACAATTGGAATAGTAAAGATACGCAAACGATGTAAAGATACTCAGTTTGAAAGAAACACACTCCCACACTTGCAAAACTCTCAAATACAATAGAAACTCGCATCAGAAGCCTTACAGAAAGATACTCAAACGAGAAATGAAAAGATACACAATTGGAATAGTAAAGATACGCAAACGATGTAAAGATACATAATTGGAATAGTAAAGATACGCAAACGATGTAAAGATACTCAGTTTGAAAGAAACACACTCCCACACTTGCAAAACTCTCAAATACAATAGAAACTCGCATCAGAAGCCTTACAGAAAGATACTCAAACGAGAAATGAAAAGATACACAATTGGAATAGTAAAGATACGCAAACGATGTAAAGATACACAATAGGAATAGTAAAGATACGCAAACGATGTAAAGATACTCAGTTTGAAAGAAACACACTCCCACACTTGCAAAATTCTCAAATACAATAGAAACTCGCATCAGAAAGCCTTACAGAAAGATACTCAAACGAGAAATGAAAAGATACACAATTGGAATAGTAAAGATACGCAAACGATGTAAAGATACTCAGTTTGAAAGAAACACAGTCCCACACTTGCAATACTCTCAAATACAATAGAAACTCGCATCAGAAGCCTTACAGAAAGATACTCAAACGAGAAATGAAAAGATACACAATTGGAATAGTAAAGATACGCAAACAATGTAAAGATACACAATTGGAATAGTAAAGATACGCAAACGATGTAAAGATACTCAGTTTGAAAGAAACACACTCCCACACTTGCAAAACTCTCAAATACAATAGAAACTCGCATCAGAAGCCTTACAGAAAGATACTCAAACGAGAAATGAAAAGATACACAATTGGAATAGTAAAGATACGCAAACGATGTAAAGATACTCAGTTTGAAAGAAACACACTCCCACACTAGCAAAACTCTCAAATTCAATAGAAACTCGCATCAGAAAGCCTTACAGAAAGATACTCAAACGAGAAATGAAAAGATACACAATTGGAATAGTAAAGATACGCAAACGATGTAAAGATACTCAGTTTGAAAGAAACACAGTCCCACACTTGCAATACTCTCAAATACAATAGAAACTCGCATCAGAAGCCTTACAGAAAGATACTCAAACGAGAAATGAAAAGATACACAATTGGAATAGTAAAGATACGCAAACAATGTAAAGATACACAATTGGAATAGCAAAGATACGCAAACGATGTAAAGATACTCAGTTTGAAAGAAACACAGTCCCACACTTGCAATACTCTCAAATACAATAGAAACTCGCATCAGAAGCCTTACAGAAAGATACTCAAACGAGAAATGAAAAGATACACAATTGGAATAGTAAAGATACGCAAACAATGTAAAGATACACAATTGGAATAGCAAAGATACGCAAACGATGTAAAGATACTCAGTTTGAAAGAAACACACTCCCACACTTGCAAAACTCTCAAATACAATAGAAACTCGCATCAGAAGCCTTACAGAAAGATACTCAAACGAGAAATGAAAAGATACACAATTGGAATAGTAAAGATACGCAAACAATGTAAAGATACACAATTGGAATAGTAAAGATACGCAAACGATGTAAAGATACTCAGTTTGAAAGAAACACACTCCCACACTTGCAAAACTCTCAAATACAATAGAAACTCGCATCAGAAGCCTTACAGAAAGATACTCAAACGAGAAATGAAAAGATACACAATTGGAATAGTAAAGATACGCAAACGATGTAAAGATACTCAGTTTGAAAGAAACACACTCCCACACTAGCAAAACTCTCAAATTCAATAGAAACTCGCATCAGAAAGCCTTACAGAAAGATACTCAAACGAGAAATGAAAAGATACACAATTGGAATAGTAAAGATACGCAAACGATGTAAAGATACTCAGTTTGAAAGAAACACAGTCCCACACTTGCAATACTCTCAAATACAATAGAAACTCGCATCAGAAGCCTTACAGAAAGATACTCAAACGAGAAATGAAAAGATACACAATTGGAATAGTAAAGATACGCAAACAATGTAAAGATACACAATTGGAATAGCAAAGATACGCAAACGATGTAAAGATACTCAGTTTGAAAGAAACACAGTCCCACACTTGCAATACTCTCAAATACAATAGAAACTCGCATCAGAAGCCTTACAGAAAGATACTCAAACGAGAAATGAAAAGATACACAATTGGAATAGTAAAGATACGCAAACAATGTAAAGATACACAATTGGAATAGCAAAGATACGCAAACGATGTAAAGATACTCAGTTTGAAAGAAACACACTCCCACACTTGCAAAACTCTCAAATACAATAGAAACTCGCATCAGAAGCCTTACAGAAAGATACTCAAACGAGAAATGAAAAGATACACAATTGGAATAGTAAAGATACGCAAACGATGTAAAGATACACAATTGGAATAGTAAAGATACGCAAACGATGTAAAGATACTCAGTTTGAAAGAAACACACTCCCACACTTGCAAAACTCTCAAATAAAATAGAAACTCGCATCAGAAGCCTTACAGAAAGATACTCAAACGAGAAATGAAAAGATACACAATTGGAATAGTAAAGATACGCAAACGATGTAAAGATACACAATTGGAATAGTAAAGATACGCAAACGATGTAAAGATACTCAGTTTGAAAGAAACACACTCCCACACTTGCAAAACTCTCAAATTCAATAGAAACTCGCATCAGAAAGCCTTACAGAAAGATACTCAAACGAGAAATGAAAAGATACACAATTGGAATAGTAAAGATACGCAAACGATGTAAAGATACTCAGTTTGAAAGAAACACACTCCCACACTTGCAAAACTCTCAAATACAATAGAAACTCGCATCAGAAGCCTTACAGAAAGATACTCAAACGAGAAATGAAAAGATACACAATTGGAATAGTAAAGATACGCAAACGATGTAAAGATACTCAGTTTGAAAGAAACACAGTCCCACACTTGCAAAACTCTCAAATACAATAGAAACTCGCATCAGAAGCGTTACAGAAAGATACTCAAACGAGAAATGAAAAGATACACAATTGGAATAGTAAAGATACGCAAACAATGTAAAGATACACAATAGGAATAGTAAAGATACGCAAACGATGTAAAGATACTCAGTTTGAAAGAAACACACTGCCACACTTGCAAAACTCTCAAATACAATAGAAACTCGCATCAGAAGCCTTACAGAAAGATACTCAAACGAGAAATGAAAAGATACACAATTGGAATAGTAAAGATACGCAAACGATGTAAAGATACACAATTGGAATAGTAAAGATACGCAAACGATGTAAAGATACTCAGTTTAAAAGAAACACACTCCCACACTTGCAAAACTCTCAAATACAGTAGAAACTCGCATCAGAAGCCTTACAGAAAGATACTCAAACGAGAAATGAAAAGATACACAATTGGAATAGTAAAGATACGCAAACGATGTAAAGATACACAATTGGAATAGTAAAGATACGCAAACGATGTAAAGATACACAATTGGAATAGTAAAGATACGCAAACGATGTAAAGATACTCAGTTTGAAAGAAACACACTCCCACACTTGCAAAACTCTCAAATTCAATAGAAACTCGCATCAGAAAGCCTTACAGAAAGATACTCAAACGAGAAATGAAAAGATACACAATTGGAATAGTAAAGATACGCAAACGATGTAAAGATACTCAGTTTGAAAGAAACACACTCCCACACTTGCAAAATTCTCAAATACAATAGAAACTCGCATCAGAAAGCCTTACAGAAAGATACTCAAACGAGAAATGAAAAGATACACAATTGGAATAGTAAAGATACGCAAACGATGTAAAGATACTCAGTTTGAAAGAAACACAGTCCCACACTTGCAAAACTCTCAAATACAATAGAAACTCGCATCCGAAGCCTTACAGAAAGATACTCAAACGAGAAATGAAAAGATACACAATTGGAATAGTAAAGATACGCAAACAATGTAAAGATACACAATTGGAATAGTAAAGATACGCAAACGATGTAAAGATACTCAGTTTGAAAGAAACACACTCCCACACTTGCAAAACTCTCAAATACAATAGAAACTCGCATCAGAAGCCTTACAGAAAGATACTCAAACGAGAAATGAAAAGATACACAATTGGAATAGTAAAGATACGCAAACGATGTAAAGATACACAATTGGAATAGTAAAGATACGCAAACGATGTAAAGATACTCAGTTTGAAAGAAACACACTCCCACACTTGCAAAACTCTCAAATACAATAGAAACTCGCATCAGAAGCCTTACAGAAAGATACTCAAACGAGAAATGAAAAGATACACAATTGGAATAGTAAAGATACGCAAACGATGTAAAGATACACAATTGGAATAGTAAAGATACGCAAACGATGTAAAGATACTCAGTTTGAAAGAAACACACTCCCACACTTGCAAAACTCTCAAATTCAATAGAAACTCGCATCAGAAAGCCTTACAGAAAGATACTCAAACGAGAAATGAAAAGATACACAATTGGAATAGTAAAGATACGCAAACGATGTAAAGATACACAATTGGAATAGTAAAGATACGCAAACGATGTAAAGATACTCAGTTTGAAAGAAACACACTCCCACACTTGCAAAACTCTCAAATACAATAGAAACTCGCATCATAAGCCTTACAGAAAGATACTCAAACGAGAAATGAAAAGATACACAATTGGAATAGTAAAGATACGCAAACGATGTAAAGATACATAATTGGAATAGTAAAGATACGCAAACGATGTAAAGATACTCAGTTTGAAAGAAACACACTCCCACACTTCCAAAACTCTCAAATACAATAGAAACTCGCATCAGAAGCCTTACAGAAAGATACTCAAACGAGAAATGAAAAGATACACAATTGGAATAGTAAAGATACGCAAACGATGTAAAGATACACAATTGGAATAGTAAAGATACGCAAACGATGTAAAGATACTCAGTTTGAAAGAAACACACTCCCACACTTGCAAAATTCTCAAATACAATAGAAACTCGCATCAGAAAGCCTTACAGAAAGATACTCAAGCGAGAAATGAAAAGATACACAATTGGAATAGTAAAGATACGCAAACGATGTAAAGATACATAATTGGAATAGTAAAGATACGCAAACGATGTAAAGATACTCAGTTTGAAAGAAACACACTCCCACACTTGCAAAACTCTCAAATACAATAGAAACTCGCATCAGAAGCCTTACAGAAAGATACTCAAACGAGAAATGAAAAGATACACAATTGGAATAGTAAAGATACGCAAACGATGTAAAGATACACAATTGGAATAGTAAAGATACGCAAACGATGTAAAGATACTCAGTTTGAAAGAAACACACTCCCACACTTGCAAAACTCTCAAATTCAATAGAAACTCGCATCAGAAAGCCTTACAGAAAGATACTCAAACGAGAAATGAAAAGATACACAATTGGAATAGTAAAGATACGCAAACGATGTAAAGATACTCAGTTTGAAAGAAACACAGTCCCACACTTGCAAAACTCTCAAATACAATAGAAACTCGCATCAGAAGCCTTACAGAAAGATACTCAAACGAGAAATGAAAAGATACACAATTCGAATAGTAAAGATACGCAAACGATGTAAAGATACATAATTAGAATAGTAAAGATACGCAAACGATGTAAAGATACTCAGTTTGAAAGAAACACACTCCCACACTTGCAAAACTCTCAAATTCAATAGAAACTCGCATCAGAAGCCTTACAGAAAGATACTCAAACGAGAAATGAAAAGATACACAATTGGAATAGTAAAGATACGCAAACGATGTAAAGATACACAATTGGAATAGTAAAGATACGCAAACGATGTAAAGATACTCAGTTTAAAAGAAACACACTCCCACACTTGCAAAACTCTCAAATACAATAGAAACTCGCATCAGAAGCCTTACAGAAAGATACTCAAACGAGAAATGAAAAGATACACAATTGGAATAGTAAAGATACGCAAACGATGTAAAGATACACAATTGGAATAGTAAAGATACGCAAACGATGTAAAGATACTCAGTTTGAAAGAAACACACTCCCACACTTGCAAAACTCTCAAATTCAATAGAAACTCGCATCAGAAAGCCTTACAGAAAGATACTCAAACGAGAAATGAAAAGATACACAATTGGAATAGTAAAGATACGCAAACGATGTAAAGATACTCAGTTTGAAAGAAACACACTCCCACACTTGCAAAATTCTCAAATACAATAGAAACTCGCATCAGAAAGCCTTACAGAAAGATACTCAAACGAGAAATGAAAAGATACACAATTGGAATAGTAAAGATACGCAAACGATGTAAAGATACTCAGTTTGAAAGAAACACAGTCCCACACTTGCAAAACTCTCAAATACAATAGAAACTCGCATCCGAAGCCTTACAGAAAGATACTCAAACGAGAAATGAAAAGATACACAATTGGAATAGTAAAGATACGCAAACAATGTAAAGATACACAATTGGAATAGTAAAGATACGCAAACGATGTAAAGATACTCAGTTTGAAAGAAACACACTCCCACACTTGCAAAACTCTCAAATACAATAGAAACTCGCATCAGAAGCCTTACAGAAAGATACTCAAACGAGAAATGAAAAGATACACAATTGGAATAGTAAAGATACGCAAACGATGTAAAGATACACAATTGGAATAGTAAAGATACGCAAACGATGTAAAGATACTCAGTTTGAAAGAAACACACTCCCACACTTGCAAAACTCTCAAATACAATAGAAACTCGCATCAGAAGCCTTACAGAAAGATACTCAAACGAGAAATGAAAAGATACACAATTGGAATAGTAAAGATACGCAAACGATGTAAAGATACACAATTGGAATAGTAAAGATACGCAAACGATGTAAAGATACTCAGTTTGAAAGAAACACACTCCCACACTTGCAAAACTCTCAAATTCAATAGAAACTCGCATCAGAAAGCCTTACAGAAAGATACTCAAACGAGAAATGAAAAGATACACAATTGGAATAGTAAAGATACGCAAACGATGTAAAGATACACAATTGGAATAGTAAAGATACGCAAACGATGTAAAGATACTCAGTTTGAAAGAAACACACTCCCACACTTGCAAAACTCTCAAATACAATAGAAACTCGCATCAGAAGCCTTACAGAAAGATACTCAAACGAGAAATGAAAAGATACACAATTGGAATAGTAAAGATACGCAAACGATGTAAAGATACATAATTGGAATAGTAAAGATACGCAAACGATGTAAAGATACTCAGTTTGAAAGAAACACACTCCCACACTTCCAAAACTCTCAAATACAATAGAAACTCGCATCAGAAGCCTTACAGAAAGATACTCAAACGAGAAATGAAAAGATACACAATTGGAATAGTAAAGATACGCAAACGATGTAAAGATACTCAGTTTGAAAGAAACACAGTCCCACACTTGCAAAACTCTCAAATTCAATAGAAACTCGCATCAGAAAGCCTTACAGAAAGATACTCAAACGAGAAATGAAAAGATACACAATTGGAATAGTAAAGATACGCAAACGATGTAAAGATACTCAGTTTGAAAGAAACACAGTCCCACACTTGCAAAACTCTCAAATACAATAGAAACTCGCATCAGAAGCCTTACAGAAAGATACTCAAACGAGAAATGAAAAGATACACAATTCGAATAGTAAAGATACGCAAACGATGTAAAGATACATAATTAGAATAGTAAAGATACGCAAACGATGTAAAGATACTCAGTTTGAAAGAAACACACTCCCACACTTGCAAAATTCTCAAATACAATAGAAACTCGCATCAGAAAGCCTTACAGAAAGATACTCAAACGAGAAATGAAAAGATACACAATTGGAATAGTAAAGATACGCAAACGATGTAAAGATACTCAGTTTGAAAGAAACACACTCCCACACTTGTAAAATTCTCAAATACAATAGAAACTCGCATCAGAAAGCCTTACAGAAAGATACTCAAACGAGAAATGAAAAGATACACAATTGGAATAGTAAAGATACGCAAACGATGTAAAGATACTCAGTTTGAAAGAAACACACTCCCACACTTGTAAAATTCTCAAATACAATAGAAACTCGCATCAGAAAGCCTTACAGAAAGATACTCAAACGAGAAATGAAAAGATACACAATTGGAATAGTAAAGATACGCAAACGATGTAAAGATACTCAGTTTGAAAGAAACACAGTCCCACACTTGCAAAACTCTCAAATACAATAGAAACTCGCATCAGAAGCCTTACAGAAAGATACTCAAACGAGAAATGAAAAGATACACAATTGGAATAGTAAAGATACGCAAACGATGTAAAGATACTCAGTTTGAAAGAAACACACTCCCACACTTGCAAAACTCTCAAATACAATAGAAACTCGCATCAGAAGCCTTACAGAAAGATACTCAAACGAGAAATGAAAAGATACACAATTGGAATAGTAAAGATACGCAAACGATGTAAAGATACACAATAGGAATAGTAAAGATACGCAAACGATGTAAAGATACTCAGTTTGAAAGAAACACACTCCCACACTTGCAAAATTCTCAAATACAATAGAAACTCGCATCAGAAAGCCTTACAGAAAGATACTCAAACGAGAAATGAAAAGATACACAATTGGAATAGTAAAGATACGCAAACGATGTAAAGATACTCAGTTTGAAAGAAACACAGTCCCACACTTGCAAAACTCTCAAATACAATAGAAACTCGCATCAGAAGCGTTACAGAAAGATACTCAAACGAGAAATGAAAAGATACACAATTGGAATAGTAAAGATACGCAAACAATGTAAAGATACACAATTGGAATAGTAAAGATACGCAAACGATGTAAAGATACTCAGTTTGAAAGAAACACACTCCCACACTTGCAAAACTCTCAAATACAATAGAAACTCGCATCAGAAGCCTTACAGAAAGATACTCAAACGAGAAATGAAAAGATACACAATTGGAATAGTAAAGATACGCAAACGATGTAAAGATACACAATTGGAATAGTAAAGATACGCAAACGATGTAAAGATACTCAGTTTGAAAGAAACACACTCCCACACTTGCAAAACTCTCAAATACAATAGAAACTCGCATCAGAAGCCTTACAGAAAGATACTCAAACGAGAAATGAAAAGATACACAATTGGAATAGTAAAGATACGCAAACGATGTAAAGATACACAATTGGAATAGTAAAGATACGCAAACGATGTAAAGATACTCAGTTTGAAAGAAACACACTCCCACACTTGCAAAACTCTCAAATTCAATAGAAACTCGCATCAGAAAGCCTTACAGAAAGATACTCAAACGAGAAATGAAAAGATACACAATTGGAATAGTAAAGATACGCAAACGATGTAAAGATACACAATTGGAATAGTAAAGATACGCAAACGATGTAAAGATACTCAGTTTGAAAGAAACACACTCCCACACTTGCAAAACTCTCAAATACAATAGAAACTCGCATCAGAAGCCTTACAGAAAGATACTCAAACGAGAAATGAAAAGATACACAATTGGAATAGTAAAGATACGCAAACGATGTAAAGATACATAATTGGAATAGTAAAGATACGCAAACGATGTAAAGATACTCAGTTTGAAAGAAACACACTCCCACACTTCCAAAACTCTCAAATACAATAGAAACTCGCATCAGAAGCCTTACAGAAAGATACTCAAACGAGAAATGAAAAGATACACAATTGGAATAGTAAAGATACGCAAACGATGTAAAGATACACAATTGGAATAGTAAAGATACGCAAACGATGTAAAGATACTCAGTTTGAAAGAAACACACTCCCACACTTCCAAAACTCTCAAATTCAATAGAAACTCGCATCAGAAAGCCTTACAGAAAGATACTCAAACGAGAAATGAAAAGATACACAATTGGAATAGTAAAGATACGCAAACGATGTAAAGATACTCAGTTTGAAAGAAACACACTCCCACACTTGCAAAATTCTCAAATACAATAGAAACTCGCATCAGAAAGCCTTACAGAAAGATACTCAAACGAGAAATGAAAAGATACACAATTGGAATAGTAAAGATACGCAAACGATGTAAAGATACTCAGTTTGAAAGAAACACAGTCCCACACTTGCAAAACTCTCAAATACAATAGAAACTCGCATCAGAAGCCTTACAGAAAGATACTCAAACGAGAAATGAAAAGATACACAATTGGAATAGTAAAGATACGCAAACAATGTAAAGATACACAATTGGAATAGTAAAGATACGCAAACGATGTAAAGATACTCAGTTTGAAAGAAACACACTCCCACACTTGCAAAACTCTCAAATACAATAGAAACTCGCATCAGAAGCCTTACAGAAAGATACTCAAACGAGAAATGAAAAGATACACAATTGGAATAGTAAAGATACGCAAACGATGTAAAGATACACAATTGGAATAGTAAAGATACGCAAACGATGTAAAGATACTCAGTTTGAAAGAAACACACTCCCACACTTGCAAAACTCTCAAATACAATAGAAACTCGCATCAGAAGCCTTACAGAAAGATACTCAAACGAGAAATGAAAAGATACACAATTGGAATAGTAAAGATACGCAAACGATGTAAAGATACACAATTGGAATAGTAAAGATACGCAAACGATGTAAAGATACTCAGTTTGAAAGAAACACACTCCCACACTTGCAAAACTCTCAAATTCAATAGAAACTCGCATCAGAAAGCCTTACAGAAAGATACTCAAACGAGAAATGAAAAGATACACAATTGGAATAGTAAAGATACGCAAAGGATGTAAAGATACACAATTGGAATAGTAAAGATACGCAAACGATGTAAAGATACTCAGTTTGAAAGAAACACACTCCCACACTTGCAAAACTCTCAAATACAATAGAAACTCGCATCAGAAGCCTTACAGAAAGATACTCAAACGAGAAATGAAAAGATACACAATTGGAATAGTAAAGATACGCAAACGATGTAAAGATACATAATTGGAATAGTAAAGATACGCAAACGATGTAAAGATACTCAGTTTGAAAGAAACACACTCCCACACTTCCAAAACTCTCAAATACAATAGAAACTCGCATCAGAAGCCTTACAGAAAGATACTCAAACGAGAAATGAAAAGATACACAATTGGAATAGTAAAGATACGCAAACGATGTAAAGATACACAATTGGAATAGTAAAGATACGCAAACGATGTAAAGATACTCAGTTTGAAAGAAACACACTCCCACACTTCCAAAACTCTCAAATTCAATAGAAACTCGCATCAGAAAGCCTTACAGAAAGATACTCAAACGAGAAATGAAAAGATACACAATTGGAATAGTAAAGATACGCAAACGATGTAAAGATACTCAGTTTGAAAGAAACACACTCCCACACTTGCAAAATTCTCAAATACAATAGAAACTCGCATCAGAAAGCCTTACAGAAAGATACTCAAACGAGAAATGAAAAGATACACAATTGGAATAGTAAAGATACGCAAACGATGTAAAGATACTCAGTTTGAAAGAAACACAGTCCCACACTTGCAAAACTCTCAAATACAATAGAAACTCGCATCAGAAGCCTTACAGAAAGATACTCAAACGAGAAATGAAAAGATACACAATTGGAATAGTAAAGATACGCAAACAATGTAAAGATACACAATTGGAATAGTAAAGATACGCAAACGATGTAAAGATACTCAGTTTGAAAGAAACACACTCCCACACTTGCAAAACTCTCAAATACAATAGAAACTCGCATCAGAAGCCTTACAGAAAGATACTCAAACGAGAAATGAAAAGATACACAATTGGAATAGTAAAGATACGCAAACGATGTAAAGATACACAATTGGAATAGTAAAGATACGCAAACGATGTAAAGATACTCAGTTTGAAAGAAACACACTCCCACACTTGCAAAACTCTCAAATACAATAGAAACTCGCATCAGAAGCCTTACAGAAAGATACTCAAACGAGAAATGAAAAGATACACAATTGGAATAGTAAAGATACGCAAACGATGTAAAGATACACAATTGGAATAGTAAAGATACGCAAACGATGTAAAGATACTCAGTTTGAAAGAAACACACTCCCACACTTGCAAAACTCTCAAATTCAATAGAAACTCGCATCAGAAAGCCTTACAGAAAGATACTCAAACGAGAAATGAAAAGATACACAATTGGAATAGTAAAGATACGCAAAGGATGTAAAGATACACAATTGGAATAGTAAAGATACGCAAACGATGTAAAGATACTCAGTTTGAAAGAAACACACTCCCACACTTGCAAAACTCTCAAATACAATAGAAACTCGCATCAGAAGCCTTACAGAAAGATACTCAAACGAGAAATGAAAAGATACACAATTGGAATAGTAAAGATACGCAAACGATGTAAAGATACATAATTGGAATAGTAAAGATACGCAAACGATGTAAAGATACTCAGTTTGAAAGAAACACACTCCCACACTTCCAAAACTCTCAAATACAATAGAAACTCGCATCAGAAGCCTTACAGAAAGATACTCAAACGAGAAATGAAAAGATACACAATTGGAATAGTAAAGATACGCAAACGATGTAAAGATACACAATTGGAATAGTAAAGATACGCAAACGATGTAAAGATACTCAGTTTGAAAGAAACACACTCCCACACTTCCAAAACTCTCAAATTCAATAGAAACTCGCATCAGAAAGCCTTACAGAAAGATACTCAAACGAGAAATGAAAAGATACACAATTGGAATAGTAAAGATACGCAAACGATGTAAAGATAATCAGTTTGAAAGAAACACACTCCCACACTTGCAAAACTCTCAAATACAATAGACACTCGCATCAGAACCCTTACAGAAAGATACTCAAACGAGAAATGAAAAGATACACAATTGGAATAGTAAAGATAAGCAAACAATGTAAAGATACACAATTGGAATAGTAAAGATACGCAAACGATGTAAAGATACTCGGTTTGAAAGAAACACACTCCCACACTTGCAAAACTCTCAAATACAATAGAAACTCGTATCAGAAGCCTTACAGAAAGATACCCAAACGAGAAATGAAAAGATACACAATTGGAATAGTAAAGATACGCAAACGATGTAAAGATACACAATTGGAATAGTAAAGATACGCAAACGATGTAAAGATACTCAGTTTGAAAGAAACACACTCCCACACTTGCAAAACTCTCAAATACAATAGAAACTCGCATCAGAAGCCTTACAGAAAGATACTCAAACGAGAAATGAAAAGATACACAATTGGAATAGTAAAGATACGCAAACGATGTAAAGATACATAATTGGAATAGTAAAGATACGCAAACGATGTAAAGATACTCAGTTTGAAAGAAACACACTCCCACACTTCCAAAACTCTCAAATACAATAGAAACTCGCATCAGAAGCCTTACAGAAAGATACTCAAACGAGAAATGAAAAGATACACAATTGGAATAGTAAAGATACGCAAACGATGTAAAGATACAAAATTGGAATAGTAAAGATACGCAAACGATGTAAAGATACTCAGTTTGAAAGAAACACACTCCCACACTTGCAAAATTCTCAAATACAATAGAAACTCGCATCAGAAAGCCTTACAGAAAGATACTCAAGCGAGAAATGAAAAGATACACAATTGGAATAGTAAAGATACGCAAACGATGTAAAGATACTCAGTTTGAAAGAAACACAGTCCCACACTTGCAAAACTCTCAAATACAATAGAAACTCGCATCAGAAGCCTTACAGAAAGATACTCAAACGAGAAATGAAAAGATACACAATTGGAATAGTAAAGATACGCAAACGATGTAAAGATACACAATTGGAATAGTAAAGATACGCAAACGATGTAAAGATACTCAGTTTGAAAGAAACACACTCCCACACTTGCAAAACTCTCAAATACAATAGAAACTCGCATCAGAAGCCTTACAGAAAGATACTCAAACGAGAAATGAAAAGATACACAATTGGAATAGTAAAGATACGCAAACGATGTAAAGATACACAATTGGAATAGTAAAGATAAGCAAACGATGTAAAGATACTCAGTTTGAAAGAAACACACTCCCACACTTGCAAAACTCTCAAATTCAATAGAAACTCGCATCAGAAAGCCTTACAGAAAGATACTCAAACGAGAAATGAAAAGATACACAATTGGAATAGTAAAGATACGCAAACGATGTAAAGATACACAATTGGAATAGTAAAGATACGCAAACGATGTAAAGATACTCAGTTTGAAAGAAACACACTCCCACACTTGCAAAACTCTCAAATACAATAGAAACTCGCATCAGAAGCCTTACAGAAAGATACTCAAACGAGAAATGAAAAGATACACAATTGGAATAGTAAAGATACGCAAACGATGTAAAGATACATAATTGGAATAGTAAAGATACGCAAACGATGTAAAGATACTCAGTTTGAAAGAAACACACTCCCACACTTCCAAAACTCTCAAATACAATAGAAACTCGCATCAGAAGCCTTACAGAAAGATACTCAAACGAGAAATGAAAAGATACACAATTGGAATAGTAAAGATACGCAAACGATGTAAAGATACACAATTGGAATAGTAAAGATACGCAAACGATGTAAAGATACTCAGTTTGAAAGAAACACACTCCCACACTTCCAAAACTCTCAAATTCAATAGAAACTCGCATCAGAAAGCCTTACAGAAAGATACTCAAACGAGAAATGAAAAGATACACAATTGGAATAGTAAAGATACGCAAACGATGTAAAGATACTCAGTTTGAAAGAAACACACTCCCACACTTGCAAAATTCTCAAATACAATAGAAACTCGCATCAGAAAGCCTTACAGAAAGATACTCAAACGAGAAATGAAAAGATACACAATTGGAATAGTAAAGATACGCAAACGATGTAAAGATACTCAGTTTGAAAGAAACACAGTCCCACACTTGCAAAACTCTCAAATACAATAGAAACTCGCATCAGAAGCCTTACAGAAAGATACTCAAACGAGAAATGAAAAGATACACAATTGGAATAGTAAAGATACGCAAACGATGTAAAGATACACAATTGGAATAGTAAAGATACGCAAACGATGTAAAGATACTCAGTTTGAAAGAAACACACTCCCACACTTGCAAAACTCTCAAATACAATAGAAACTCGCATCAGAAGCCTTACAGAAAGATACTCAAACGAGAAATGAAAAGATACACAATTGGAATAGTAAAGATACGCAAACGATGTAAAGATACACAATTGGAATAGTAAAGATACGCAAACGATGTAAAGATACTCAGTTTGAAAGAAACACACTCCCACACTTGCAAAACTCTCAAATACAATAGAAACTCGCATCAGAAGCCTTACAGAAAGATACTCAAACGAGAAATGAAAAGATACACAATTGGAATAGTAAAGATACGCAAACGATGTAAAGATACACAATTGGAATAGTAAAGATACGCAAACGATGTAAAGATACTCAGTTTGAAAGAAACACACTCCCACACTTGCAAAACTCTCAAATTCAATAGAAACTCGCATCAGAAAGCCTTACAGAAAGATACTCAAACGAGAAATGAAAAGATACACAATTGGAATAGTAAAGATACGCAAAGGATGTAAAGATACACAATTGGAATAGTAAAGATACGCAAACGATGTAAAGATACTCAGTTTGAAAGAAACACACTCCCACACTTGCAAAACTCTCAAATACAATAGAAACTCGCATCAGAAGCCTTACAGAAAGATACTCAAACGAGAAATGAAAAGATACACAATTGGAATAGTAAAGATACGCAAACGATGTAAAGATACATAATTGGAATAGTAAAGATACGCAAACGATGTAAAGATACTCAGTTTGAAAGAAACACACTCCCACACTTCCAAAACTCTCAAATACAATAGAAACTCGCATCAGAAGCCTTACAGAAAGATACTCAAACGAGAAATGAAAAGATACACAATTGGAATAGTAAAGATACGCAAACGATGTAAAGATACACAATTGGAATAGTAAAGATACGCAAACGATGTAAAGATACTCAGTTTGAAAGAAACACACTCCCACACTTCCAAAACTCTCAAATTCAATAGAAACTCGCATCAGAAAGCCTTACAGAAAGATACTCAAACGAGAAATGAAAAGATACACAATTGGAATAGTAAAGATACGCAAACGATGTAAAGATACTCAGTTTGAAAGAAACACACTCCCACACTTGCAAAATTCTCAAATACAATAGAAACTCGCATCAGAAAGCCTTACAGAAAGATACTCAAACGAGAAATGAAAAGATACACAATTGGAATAGTAAAGATACGCAAACGATGTAAAGATACTCAGTTTGAAAGAAACACAGTCCCACACTTGCAAAACTCTCAAATACAATAGAAACTCGCATCAGAAGCCTTACAGAAAGATACTCAAACGAGAAATGAAAAGATACACAATTGGAATAGTAAAGATACGCAAACGATGTAAAGATACACAATTGGAATAGTAAAGATACGCAAACGATGTAAAGATACTCAGTTTGAAAGAAACACACTCCCACACTTGCAAAACTCTCAAATACAATAGAAACTCGCATCAGAAGCCTTACAGAAAGATACTCAAACGAGAAATGAAAAGATACACAATTGGAATAGTAAAGATACGCAAACGATGTAAAGATACACAATTGGAATAGTAAAGATACGCAAACGATGTAAAGATACTCAGTTTGAAAGAAACACACTCCCACACTTGCAAAACTCTCAAATTCAATAGAAACTCGCATCAGAAAGCCTTACAGAAAGATACTCAAACGAGAAATGAAAAGATACACAATTGGAATAGTAAAGATACGCAAAGGATGTAAAGATACACAATTGGAATAGTAAAGATACGCAAACGATGTAAAGATACTCAGTTTGAAAGAAACACACTCCCACACTTGCAAAACTCTCAAATACAATAGAAACTCGCATCAGAAGCCTTACAGAAAGATACTCAAACGAGAAATGAAAAGATACACAATTGGAATAGTAAAGATACGCAAACGATGTAAAGATACATAATTGGAATAGTAAAGATACGCAAACGATGTAAAGATACTCAGTTTGAAAGAAACACACTCCCACACTTCCAAAACTCTCAAATACAATAGAAACTCGCATCAGAAGCCTTACAGAAAGATACTCAAACGAGAAATGAAAAGATACACAATTGGAATAGTAAAGATACGCAAACGATGTAAAGATACTCAGTTTGAAAGAAACACACTCCCACACTTGCAAAATTCTCAAATACAATAGAAACTCGCATCAGAAAGCCTTACAGAAAGATACTCAAACGAGAAATGAAAAGATACACAATTGGAATAGTAAAGATACGCAAACGATGTAAAGATACTCAGTTTGAAAGAAACACAGTCCCACACTTGCAAAACTCTCAAATACAATAGAAACTCGCATCAGAAGCCTTACAGAAAGATACTCAAACGAGAAATGAAAAGATACACAATTGGAATAGTAAAGATACGCAAACAATGTAAAGATACACAATTGGAATAGTAAAGATACGCAAACGATGTAAAGATACTCAGTTTGAAAGAAACACACTCCCACACTTGCAAAACTCTCAAATACAATAGAAACTCGCATCAGAAGCCTTACAGAAAGATACTCAAACGAGAAATGAAAAGATACACAATTGGAATAGTAAAGATACGCAAACGATGTAAAGATACACAATTGGAATAGTAAAGATACGCAAACGATGTAAAGATACTCAGTTTGAAAGAAACACACTCCCACACTTGCAAAACTCTCAAATACAATAGAAACTCGCATCAGAAGCCTTACAGAAAGATACTCAAACGAGAAATGAAAAGATACACAATTGGAATAGTAAAGATACGCAAACGATGTAAAGATACACAATTGGAATAGTAAAGATACGCAAACGATGTAAAGATACTCAGTTTGAAAGAAACACACTCCCACACTTGCAAAACTCTCAAATTCAATAGAAACTCGCATCAGAAAGCCTTACAGAAAGATACTCAAACGAGAAATGAAAAGATACACAATTGGAATAGTAAAGATACGCAAACGATGTAAAGATACTCAGTTTGAAAGAAACACACTCCCACACTTGCAAAATTCTCAAATACAATAGAAACTCGCATCAGAAAGCCTTACAGAAAGATACTCAAACGAGAAATGAAAAGATACACAATTGGAATAGTAAAGATACGCAAACGATGTAAAGATACTCAGTTTGAAAGAAACACAGTCCCACACTTGCAAAACTCTCAAATACAATAGAAACTCGCATCAGAAGCCTTACAGAAAGATACTCAAACGAGAAATGAAAAGATACACAATTGGAATAGTAAAGATACGCAAACAATGTAAAGATACACAATTGGAATAGTAAAGATACGCAAACGATGTAAAGATACTCAGTTTGAAAGAAACACACTCCCACACTTGCAAAACTCTCAAATACAATAGAAACTCGCATCAGAAGCCTTACAGAAAGATACTCAAACGAGAAATGAAAAGATACACAATTGGAATAGTAAAGATACGCAAACGATGTAAAGATACACAATTGGAATAGTAAAGATACGCAAACGATGTAAAGATACTCAGTTTGAAAGAAACACACTCCCACACTTGCAAAACTCTCAAATACAATAGAAACTCGCATCAGAAGCCTTACAGAAAGATACTCAAACGAGAAATGAAAAGATACACAATTGGAATAGTAAAGATACGCAAACGATGTAAAGATACACAATTGGAATAGTAAAGATACGCAAACGATGTAAAGATACTCAGTTTGAAAGAAACACACTCCCACACTTGCAAAACTCTCAAATTCAATAGAAACTCGCATCAGAAAGCGTTACAGAAAGATACTCAAACGAGAAATGAAAAGATACACAATTGGAATAGTAAAGATACGCAAACGATGTAAAGATACACAATTGGAATAGTAAAGATACGCAAACGATGTAAAGATACTCAGTTTGAAAGAAACACACTCCCACACTTGCAAAACTCTCAAATACAATAGAAACTCGCATCAGAAGCCTTACAGAAAGATACTCAAACGAGAAATGAAAAGATACACAATTGGAATAGTAAAGATACGCAAACGATGTAAAGATACATAATTGGAATAGTAAAGATACGCAAACGATGTAAAGATACTTAGTTTGAAAGAAACACACTTCCACACTTCCAAAACTCTCAAATACAATAGAAACTCGCATCAGAAGCCTTACAGAAAGATACTCAAACGAGAAATGAAAAGATACACAATTGGAATAGTAAAGATACGCAAACGATGTAAAGATACACAATTGGAATAGTAAAGATACGCAAACGATGTAAAGATACTCAGTTTGAAAGAAACACACTCCCACACTTGCAAAATTCTCAAATACAATAGAAACTCGCATCAGAAAGCCTTACAGAAAGATACTCAAGCGAGAAATGAAAAGATACACAATTGGAATAGTAAAGATACGCAAACGATGTAAAGATACTCAGTTTGAAAGAAACACACTCCCACACTTGCAAAACTCTCAAATACAATAGAAACTCGCATCAGAAGCCTTACAGAAAGATACTCAAACGAGAAATGAAAAGATACACAATTGGAATAGTAAAGATACGCAAACGATGTAAAGATACACAATTGGAATAGTAAAGATACGCAAACGATGTAAAGATACTCAGTTTGAAAGAAACACACTCCCACACTTGCAAAATTCTCAAATACAATAGAAACTCGCATCAGAAAGCCTTACAGAAAGATACTCAAACGAGAAATGAAAAGATACACAATTGGAATAGTAAAGATACGCAAACGATGTAAAGATACTCAGTTTGAAAGAAACACAGTCCCACACTTGCAAAACTCTCAAATACAATAGAAACTCGCATCAGAAGCCTTACAGAAAGATACTCAAACGAGAAATGAAAAGATACACAATTGGAATAGTAAAGATACGCAAACAATGTAAAGATACACAATTGGAATAGTAAAGATACGCAAACGATGTAAAGATACTCAGTTTGAAAGAAACACACTCCCACACTTGCAAAACTCTCAAATACAATAGAAACTCGCATCAGAAGCCTTACAGAAAGATACTCAAACGAGAAATGAAAAGATACACAATTGGAATAGTAAAGATACGCAAACGATGTAAAGATACACAATTGGAATAGTAAAGATACGCAAACGATGTAAAGATACTCAGTTTGAAAGAAACACACTCCCACACTTGCAAAACTCTCAAATACAATAGAAACTCGCATCAGAAGCCTTACAGAAAGATACTCAAACGAGAAATGAAAAGATACACAATTGGAATAGTAAAGATACGCAAACGATGTAAAGATACACAATTGGAATAGTAAAGATACGCAAACGATGTAAAGATACTCAGTTTGAAAGAAACACACTCCCACACTTGCAAAACTCTCAAATTCAATAGAAACTCGCATCAGAAAGCGTTACAGAAAGATACTCAAACGAGAAATGAAAAGATACACAATTCGAATAGTAAAGATACGCAAACGATGTAAAGATACACAATTGGAATAGTAAAGATACGCAAACGATGTAAAGATACTCAGTTTGAAAGAAACACACTCCCACACTTGCAAAACTCTCAAATACAATAGAAACTCGCATCAGAAGCCTTACAGAAAGATACTCAAACGAGAAATGAAAAGATACACAATTGGAATAGTAAAGATACGCAAACGATGTAAAGATACATAATTGGAATAGTAAAGATACGCAAACGATGTAAAGATACTCAGTTTGAAAGAAACACACTTCCACACTTCCAAAACTCTCAAATACAATAGAAACTCGCATCAGAAGCCTTACAGAAAGATACTCAAACGAGAAATGAAAAGATACACAATTGGAATAGTAAAGATACGCAAACGATGTAAAGATACACAATTGGAATAGTAAAGATACGCAAACGATGTAAAGATACTCAGTTTGAAAGAAACACACTCCCACACTTGCAAAATTCTCAAATACAATAGAAACTCGCATCAGAAAGCCTTACAGAAAGATACTCAAGCGAGAAATGAAAAGATACACAATTGGAATAGTAAAGATACGCAAACGATGTAAAGATACTCAGTTTGAAAGAAACACACTCCCACACTTGCAAAACTCTCAAATACAATAGAAACTCGCATCAGAAGCCTTACAGAAAGATACTCAAACGAGAAATGAAAAGATACACAATTGGAATAGTAAAGATACGCAAACGATGTAAAGATACACAATTGGAATAGTAAAGATACGCAAACGATGTAAAGATACTCAGTTTGAAAGAAACACACTCCCACACTTGCAAAACTCTCAAATACAATAGAAACTCGCATAAGAAGCCTTACAGAAAGATACTCAAACGAGAAATGAAAAGATACACAATTGGAATAGTAAAGATACGCAAACGATGTAAAGATACACAATTGGAATAGTAAAGATACGCAAACGATGTAAAGATACTCAGTTTGAAAGAAACACACTCCCACACTTGCAAAACTCTCAAATTCAATAGAAACTCGCATCAGAAAGCCTTACAGAAAGATACTCAAACGAGAAATGAAAAGATACACAATTGGAATAGTAAAGATACGCAAACGATGTAAAGATACACAATTGGAATAGTAAAGATACGCAAACGATGTAAAGATACTCAGTTTGAAAGAAACACACTCCCACACTTGCAAAACTCTCAAATACAATAGAAACTCGCATCAGAAGCCTTACAGAAAGATACTCAAACGAGAAATGAAAAGATACACAATTGGAATAGTAAAGATACGCAAACGATGTAAAGATACATAATTGGAATAGTAAAGATACGCAAACGATGTAAAGATACTCAGTTTGAAAGAAACACACTCCCACACTTGCAAAACTCTCAAATACAATAGAAACTCGCATCAGAAGCCTTACAGAAAGATACTCAAACGAGAAATGAAAAGATACACAATTGGAATAGTAAAGATACGCAAACGATGTAAAGATACACAATTGGAATAGTAAAGATACGCAAACGATGTAAAGATACTCAGTTTGAAAGAAACACACTCCCACACTTGCAAAATTCTCAAATACAATAGAAACTCGCATCAGAAAGCCTTACAGAAAGATACTCAAACGAGAAATGAAAAGATACACAATTGGAATAGTAAAGATACGCAAACGATGTAAAGATACTCAGTTTGAAAGAAACACAGTCCCACACTTGCAAAACTCTCAAATACAATAGAAACTCGCATCAGAAGCCTTACAGAAAGATACTCAAACGAGAAATGAAAAGATACACAATTGGAATAGTAAAGATACGCAAACAATGTAAAGATACACAATTGGAATAGTAAAGATACGCAAACGATGTAAAGATACTCAGTTTGAAAGAAACACAGTCCCACACTTGGAAAACTCTCAAATACAATAGAAACTCGCATCAGAAGCCTTACAGAAAGATACTCAAACGAGAAATGAAAAGATACACAATTCGAATAGTAAAGATACGCAAACGATGTAAAGATACACAATTGGAATAGTAAAGATACGCAAACGATGTAAAGATACTCAGTTTGAAAGAAACACACTCCCACACTTGCAAAACTCTCAAATACAATAGAAACTCGCATCAGAAGCCTTACAGAAAGATACTCAAACGAGAAATGAAAAGATACACAATTGGAATAGTAAAGATACGCAAACGATGTAAAGATACACAATTGGAATAGTAAAGATACGCAAACGATGTAAAGATACTCAGTTTGAAAGAAACACACTCCCACACTTGCAAAACTCTCAAATTCAATAGAAACTCGCATCAGAAAGCCTTACAGAAAGATACTCAAACGAGAAATGAAAAGATACACAATTGGAATAGTAAAGATACGCAAACGATGTAAAGATACACAATTGGAATAGTAAAGATACGCAAACGATGTAAAGATACTCAGTTTGAAAGAAACACACTCCCACACTTGCAAAACTCTCAAATACAATAGAAACTCGCATCAGAAGCCTTACAGAAAGATACTCAAACGAGAAATGAAAAGATACACAATTGGAATAGTAAAGATACGCAAACGATCTAAAGATACATAATTGGAATAGTAAAGATACGCAAACGATGTAAAGATACTCAGTTTGAAAGAAACACACTCCCACACTTCCAAAACTCTCAAATACAATAGAAACTCGCATCAGAAGCCTTACAGAAAGATACTCAAACGAGAAATGAAAAGATACACAATTGGAATAGTAAAGATACGCAAACGATGTAAAGATACACAATTGGAATAGTAAAGATACGCAAACGATGTAAAGATACTCAGTTTGAAAGAAACACACTCCCACACTTGCAAAATTCTCAAATACAATAGAAACTCGCATCAGAAAGCCTTACAGAAAGATACTCAAACGAGAAATGAAAAGATACACAATTGGAATAGTAAAGATACGCAAACGATGTAAAGATACTCAGTTTGAAAGAAACACAGTCCCACACTTGCAAAACTCTCAAATACAATAGAAACTCGCATCAGAAGCCTTACAGAAAGATACTCAAACGAGAAATGAAAAGATACACAATTGGAATAGTAAAGATACGCAAACAATGTAAAGATACACAATTGGAATAGTAAAGATACGCAAACGATGTAAAGATACTCAGTTTGAAAGAAACACAGTCCCACACTTGCAAAACTCTCAAATACAATAGAAACTCGCATCAGAAGCCTTACAGAAAGATACTCAAACGAGAAATGAAAAGATACACAATTGGAATAGTAAAGATACACAAACGATGTAAAGATACACAATTGGAATAGTAAAGATACGCAAACGATGTAAAGATACTCAGTTTGAAAGAAACACACTCCCACACTTGCAAAATTCTCAAATACAATAGAAACTCGCATCAGAAAGCCTTACAGAAAGATACTCAAACGAGAAATGAAAAGATACACAATTGGAATAGTAAAGATACGCAAACGATGTAAAGATACTCAGTTTGAAAGAAACACACTCCCACACTTGTAAAATTCTCAAATACAATAGAAACTCGCATCAGAAAGCCTTACAGAAAGATACTCAAACGAGAAATGAAAAGATACACAATTGGAATAGTAAAGATACGCAAACGATGTAAAGATACTCAGTTTGAAAGAAACACACTCCCACACTTGTAAAATTCTCAAATACAATAGAAACTCGCATCAGAAAGCCTTACAGAAAGATACTCAAACGAGAAATGAAAAGATACACAATTGGAATAGTAAAGATACGCAAACGATGTAAAGATACTCAGTTTGAAAGAAACACAGTCCCACACTTGCAAAACTCTCAAATACAATAGAAACTCGGATCAGAAGCCTTACAGAAAGATACTCAAACGAGAAATGAAAAGATACACAATTCGAATAGTAAAGATACGCAAACGATGTAAAGATACACAATTGGAATAGTAAAGATACGCAAACGATGTAAAGATACTCAGTTTGAAAGAAACACACTCCCACACTTGCAAAACTCTCAAATACAATAGAAACTCGCATCAGAAGCCTTACAGAAAGATACTCAAACGAGAAATGAAAAGATACACAATTGGAATAGTAAAGATACGCAAACGATGTAAAGATACACAATTGGAATAGTAAAGATACGCAAACGATGTAAAGATACTCAGTTTGAAAGAAACACACTCCCACACTTGCAAAACTCTCAAATAAAATAGAAACTCGCATCAGAAGCCTTACAGAAAGATACTCAAACGAGAAATGAAAAGATACACAATTGGAATAGTAAAGATACGCAAACGATGTAAAGATACACAATTGGAATAGTAAAGATACGCAAACGATGTAAAGATACTCAGTTTGAAAGAAACACACTCCCACACTTGCAAAACTCTCAAATTCAATAGAAACTCGCATCAGAAAGCCTTACAGAAAGATACTCAAACGAGAAATGAAAAGATACACAATTGGAATAGTAATGATACGCAAACGATGTAAAGATACATAATTGGAATAGTAAAGATACGCAAACGATGTAAAGATACTCAGTTTGAAAGAAACACACTCCCACACTTGCAAAACTCTCAAATACAATAGAAACTCGCATCAGAAGCCTTACAGAAAGATACTCAAACGTGAAATGAAAAGATACACAATTAGAATAGTAAAGATACGCAAACGATGTAAAGATACTCAGTTTGAAAGAAACACACTCCCACACTTGCAAAACTCTCAAATACAATAGAAACTCGCATCAGAAGCCTTACAGAATGATACTCAAACGAGAAATGAAAAGATACACAATTGGAATAGTAAAGATACGCGAACGATGTAAAGATACACAATTGGAATAGTAAAGATACGCAAACGATGTAAAGATACTCAGTTTGAAAGAAACACACTCCCACACTAGCAAAACTCTCAAATTCAATAGAAACTCGCATCAGAAAGCCTTACAGAAAGATACTCAAACGAGAAATGAAAAGATACATAATTGGAATAGTAAAGATACGCAAACGATGTAAAGATACTCAGTTTGAAAGAAACACACTCCCACACTTGCAAAACTCTCAAATACAATAGAAACTCGCATCAGAAGCCTTACAGAAAGATACTCAAACGAGAAATGAAAAGATACACAATTGGAATAGTAAAGATACGCAAACGATGTAAAGATACACAATTGGAATAGTAAAGATACGCAAACGATGTAAAGATACTCAGTTTGAAAGAAACACACTCCCACACTAGCAAAACTCTCAAATTCAATAGAAACTCGCATCAGAAAGCCTTACAGAAAGATACTCAAACGAGAAATGAAAAGATACATAATTGGAATAGTAAAGATACGCAAACGATGTAAAGATACTCAGTTTGAAAGAAACACACTCCCACACTTGCAAAACTCTCAAATAAAATAGAAACTCGCATCAGAAGCCTTACAGAAAGATACTCAAACGAGAAATGAAAAGATACACAATTGGAATAGTAAAGATACGCAAACGATGTAAAGATACACAATTGGAATAGTAAAGATACGCAAACGATGTAAAGATACTCAGTTTGAAAGAAACACACTCCCACACTTGCAAAACTCTCAAATTCAATAGAAACTCGCATCAGAAAGCCTTACAGAAAGATACTCAAACGAGAAATGAAAAGATACACAATTGGAATAGTAATGATACGCAAACGATGTAAAGATACATAATTGGAATAGTAAAGATACGCAAACGATGTAAAGATACTCAGTTTGAAAGAAACACACTCCCACACTTGCAAAACTCTCAAATACAATAGAAACTCGCATCAGAAGCCTTACAGAAAGATACTCAAACGTGAAATGAAAAGATACACAATTAGAATAGTAAAGATACGCAAACGATGTAAAGATACTCAGTTTGAAAGAAACACACTCCCACACTTGCAAAACTCTCAAATACAATAGAAACTCGCATCAGAAGCCTTACAGAATGATACTCAAACGAGAAATGAAAAGATACACAATTGGAATAGTAAAGATACGCGAACGATGTAAAGATACACAATTGGAATAGTAAAGATACGCAAACGATGTAAAGATACTCAGTTTGAAAGAAACACACTCCCACACTTGCAAAACTCTCAAATACAATAGAAACTCGCATCAGAAGCCTTACAGAAAGATACTCAAACGAGAAATGAAAAGATACACAATTGGAATAGTAAAGATACACAAACGATGTAAAGATACACAATTGGAATAGTAAAGATACGCAAACGATGTAAAGATACACAATTGGAATAGTAAAGATACGCAAACGATGTAAAGATACTCAGTTTGAAAGAAACACACTCCCACACTTGCAAAACTCTCAAATACAATAGAAACTCGCATCAGAAGCCTTACAGAAAGATACTCAAACGAGAAATGAAAAGATACACAATTGGAATAGTAAAGATACGCAAACGATGTAAAGATACACAATTGGAATAGTAAAGATACGCAAACGATGTAAAGATACACAATTGGAATAGTAAAGATACGCAAACGATGTAAAGATACTCAGTTTGAAAGAAACACACTCCCACACTTGCAAAACTCTCAAATACAATAGAAACTCGCATCAGAAGCCTTACAGAAAGATACTCAAACGAGAAATGAAAAGATACACAATTGGAATAGTAAAGATACGCAAACGATGTAAACATACACAATTGGAATAGTAAAGATACGCAAACGATGTAAAGATACTCAGTTTGAAAGAAACACACTCCCACACTAGCAAAACTCTCAAATTCAATAGAAACTCGCATCAGAAAGCCTTACAGAAAGATACTCAAACGAGAAATGAAAAGATACACAATTGGAATAGTAAAGATACGCAAACGATGTAAAGATACACAATTGGAATAGTAAAGATACGCAAACGATGTAAAGATACTCAGTTTGAAAGAAACACACTCCCACACTTGCAAAACTCTCAAATACAATAGAAACTCGCATCAGAAGCCTTACAGAAAGATACTCAAACGAGAAATGAAAAGATACACAATTGGAATAGTAAAGATACGCAAACGATGTAAAGATACACAATTGGAATAGTAAAGATACGCAAACGATGTAAAGATACTCAGTTTGAAAGAAACACACTCCCACACTTGCAAAACTCTCAAATAAAATAGAAACTCGCATCAGAAGCCTTACAGAAAGATACTCAAACGAGAAATGAAAAGATACACAATTGGAATAGTAAAGATACGCAAACGATGTAAAGATACACAATTGGAATAGTAAAGATACGCAAACGATGTAAAGATACTCAGTTTGAAAGAAACACACTCCCACACTTGCAAAACTCTCAAATTCAATAGAAACTCGCATCAGAAAGCCTTACAGAAAGATACTCAAACGAGAAATGAAAAGATACACAATTGGAATAGTAATGATACGCAAACGATGTAAAGATACATAATTGGAATAGTAAAGATACGCAAACGATGTAAAGATACTCAGTTTGAAAGAAACACACTCCCACACTTGCAAAACTCTCAAATACAATAGAAACTCGCATCAGAAGCCTTACAGAAAGATACTCAAACGTGAAATGAAAAGATACACAATTAGAATAGTAAAGATACGCAAACGATGTAAAGATACTCAGTTTGAAAGAAACACACTCCCACACTTGCAAAACTCTCAAATACAATAGAAACTCGCATCAGAAGCCTTACAGAATGATACTCAAACGAGAAATGAAAAGATACACAATTGGAATAGTAAAGATACGCGAACGATGTAAAGATACACAATTGGAATAGTAAAGATACGCAAACGATGTAAAGATACACAATTGGAATAGTAAAGATACGCAAACGATGTAAAGATACTCAGTTTGAAAGAAACACACTCCCACACTTGCAAAACTCTCAAATACAATAGAAACTCGCATCAGAAGCCTTACAGAAAGATACTCAAACGAGAAATGAAAAGATACACAATTGGAATAGTAAAGATACGCAAACGATGTAAAGATACACAATTGGAATAGTAAAGATACGCAAACGATGTAAAGATACTCAGTTTGAAAGAAACACACTCCCACACTTGCAAAACTCTCAAATTCAATAGAAACTCGCATCAGAAAGCCTTACAGAAAGATACTCAAACGAAAAATGAAAAGATACACAATTGGAATAGTAATGATACGCAAACGATGTAAAGATACATAATTGGAATAGTAAAGATACGCAAACGATGTAAAGATACTCAGTTTGAAAGAAACACACTCCCACACTTGCAAAACTCTCAAATACAATAGAAACTCGCATCAGAAGCCTTACAGAAAGATACTCAAACGAGAAATGAAAAGATACACAATTGGAATAGTAAAGATACGCAAACGATGTAAAGATACTCAGTTTGAAAGAAACACACTCCCACACTTGCAAAACTCTCAAATACAATAGAAACTCGCATCAGAAGCCTTACAGAAAGATACTCAAACGAGAAATGAAAAGATACACAATTGGAATAGTAAAGATACGCAAACGATGTAAAGATACACAATTGGAATAGTAAAGATACGCAAACGATGTAAAGATACTCAGTTTGAAAGAAACACACTCCCACACTTGCAAAACTCTCAAATACAATAGAAACTCGCATCAGAAGCCTTACAGAAAGATACTCAAACGAGAAATGAAAAGATACACAATTGGAATAGTAAAGATACGCAAACGATGTAAAGATACACAATTGGAATAGTAAAGATACGCAAACGATGTAAAGATACTCAGTTTGAAAGAAACACACTCCCACACTTGCAAAACTCTCAAATTCAATAGAAACTCGCATCAGAAAGCCTTACAGAAAGATACTCAAACGAGAAATGAAAAGATACACAATTGGAATAGTAATGATACGCAAACGATGTAAAGATACATAATTGGAATAGTAAAGATACGCAAACGATGTAAAGATACTCAGTTTGAAAGAAACACACTCCCACACTTGCAAAACTCTCAAATACAATAGAAACTCGCATCAGAAGCCTTACAGAAAGATACTCAAACGTGAAATGAAAAGATACACAATTAGAATAGTAAAGATACGCAAACGATGTAAAGATACTCAGTTTGAAAGAAACACACTCCCACACTTGCAAAACTCTCAAATACAATAGAAACTCGCATCAGAAGCCTTACAGAATGATACTCAAACGAGAAATGAAAAGATACACAATTGGAATAGTAAAGATACGCGAACGATGTAAAGATACACAATTGGAATAGTAAAGATACGCAAACGATGTAAAGATACTCAGTTTGAAAGAAACACACTCCCACACTTGCAAAACTCTCAAATACAATAGAAACTCGCATCAGAAGCCTTACAGAAAGATACTCAAACGAGAAATGAAAAGATACACAATTGGAATAGTAAAGATACACAAACGATGTAAAGATACACAATTGGAATAGTAAAGATACGCAAACGATGTAAAGATACACAATTGGAATAGTAAAGATACGCAAACGATGTAAAGATACTCAGTTTGAAAGAAACACACTCCCACACTTGCAAAACTCTCAAATACAATAGAAACTCGCATCAGAAGCCTTACAGAAAGATACTCAAACGAGAAATGAAAAGATACACAATTGGAATAGTAAAGATACGCAAACGATGTAAAGATACACAATTGGAATAGTAAAGATACGCAAACGATGTAAAGATACTCAGTTTGAAAGAAACACACTCCCACACTAGCAAAACTCTCAAATTCAATAGAAACTCGCATCAGAAAGCCTTACAGAAAGATACTCAAACGAGAAATGAAAAGATACACAATTGGAATAGTAAAGATACGCAAACGATGTAAAGATACACAATTGGAATAGTAAAGATACGCAAACGATGTAAAGATACTCAGTTTGAAAGAAACACACTCCCACACTTGCAAAACTCTCAAATACAATAGAAACTCGCATCAGAAGCCTTACAGAAAGATACTCAAACGAGAAATGAAAAGATACACAATTGGAATAGTAAAGATACGCAAACGATGTAAAGATACACAATTGGAATAGTAAAGATACGCAAACGATGTAAAGATACTCAGTTTGAAAGAAACACAGTCCCACACTTGCAAAACTCTCAAATACAATAGAAACTCGCATCAGAAAGCCTTACAGAAAGATACTCAAACGAGAAATGAAAAGATACACAATTGGAATAGTAATGATACGCAAACGATGTAAAGATACATAATTGGAATAGTAAAGATACGCAAACGATGTAAAGATACTCAGTTTGAAAGAAACACACTCCCACACTTGCAAAACTCTCAAATACAATAGAAACTCGCATCAGAAGCCTTACAGAAAGATACTCAAACGAGAAATGAAAAGATACACAATTGGAATAGTAAAGATACGCAAACGATGTAAAGATACACAATTGGAATAGTAAAGATACGCAAACGATGTAAAGATACTCAGTTTGAAAGAAACACACTCCCACACTAGCAAAACTCTCAAATTCAATAGAAACTCGCATCAGAAAGCCTTACAGAAAGATACTCAAACGAGAAATGAAAAGATACATAATTGGAATAGTAAAGATACGCAAACGATGTAAAGATACTCAGTTTGAAAGAAACACACTCCCACACTTGCAAAACTCTCAAATTCAATAGAAACTCGCATCAGAAAGCCTTACAGAAAGATACTCAAACGAGAAATGAAAAGATACACAATTGGAATAGTAATGATACGCAAACGATGTAAAGATACATAATTGGAATAGTAAAGATACGCAAACGATGTAAAGATACTCAGTTTGAAAGAAACACACTCCCACACTTGCAAAACTCTCAAATACAATAGAAACTCGCATCAGAAGCCTTACAGAAAGATACTCAAACGTGAAATGAAAAGATACACAATTAGAATAGTAAAGATACGCAAACGATGTAAAGATACTCAGTTTGAAAGAAACACACTCCCACACTTGCAAAACTCTCAAATACAATAGAAACTCGCATCAGAAGCCTTACAGAATGATACTCAAACGAGAAATGAAAAGATACACAATTGGAATAGTAAAGATACGCGAACGATGTAAAGATACACAATTGGAATAGTAAAGATACGCAAACGATGTAAAGATACTCAGTTTGAAAGAAACACACTCCCACACTTGCAAAACTCTCAAATACAATAGAAACTCGCATCAGAAGCCTTACAGAAAGATACTCAAACGAGAAATGAAAAGATACACAATTGGAATAGTAAAGATACACAAACGATGTAAAGATACACAATTGGAATAGTAAAGATACGCAAACGATGTAAAGATACACAATTGGAATAGTAAAGATACGCAAACGATGTAAAGATACTCAGTTTGAAAGAAACACACTCCCACACTTGCAAAACTCTCAAATACAATAGAAACTCGCATCAGAAGCCTTACAGAAAGATACTCAAACGAGAAATGAAAAGATACACAATTGGAATAGTAAAGATACGCAAACGATGTAAAGATACACAATTGGAATAGTAAAGATACGCAAACGATGTAAAGATACTCAGTTTGAAAGAAACACACTCCCACACTTGCAAAACTCTCAAATACAATAGAAACTCGCATCAGAAGCCTTACAGGAAGATACTCAAACGAGAAATGAAAAGATACACAATTGGAATAGTAAAGATACGCAAACGATGTAAAGATACACAATTGGAATAGTAAAGATACGCAAACGATGTAAAGATACTCAGTTTGAAAGAAACACACTCCCACACTAGCAAAACTCTCAAATTCAATAGAAACTCGCATCAGAAAGCCTTACAGAAAGATACTCAAACGAGAAATGAAAAGATACATAATTGGAATAGTAAAGATACGCAAACGATGTAAAGATACTCAGTTTGAAAGAAACACAGTCCCACACTTGCAAAACTCTCAAATACAATAGAAACTCGCATCAGAAGCCTTACAGAAAGATACTCAAACGAGAAATGAAAAGATACACAATTGGAATAGTAAAGATACGCAAACAATGTAAAGATACACAATTGGAATAGTAAAGATACGCAAACGATGTAAAGATACTCAGTTTGAAAGAAACACACTCCCACACTTGCAAAACTCTCAAATACAATAGAAACTCGCATGAGAAGCCTTACAGAAAGATACTCAAACGAGAAATGAAAAGATACACAATTGGAATAGTAAAGATACGCAAACGATGTAAAGATACACAATTGGAATAGTAAAGATACGCAAACGATGTAAAGATACTCAGTTTGAAAGAAACACACTCCCACACTAGCAAAACTCTCAAATTCAATAGAAACTCGCATCAGAAAGCCTTACAGAAAGATACTCAAACGAGAAATGAAAAGATACATAATTGGAATAGTAAAGATACGCAAACGATGTAAAGATACTCAGTTTGAAAGAAACACAGTCCCACACTTGCAAAACTCTCAAATACAATAGAAACTCGCATCAGAAGCCTTACAGAAAGATACTCAAACGAGAAATGAAAAGATACACAATTGGAATAGTAAAGATACGCAAACAATGTAAAGATACACAATTGGAATAGTAAAGATACGCAAACGATGTAAAGATACTCAGTTTGAAAGAAACACACTCCCACACTTGTAAAATTCTCAAATACAATAGAAACTCGCATCAGAAAGCCTTACAGAAAGATACTCAAACGAGAAATGAAAAGATACACAATTGGAATAGTAAAGATACGCAAACGATGTAAAGATACTCAGTTTGAAAGAAACACACTCCCACACTTGTAAAATTCTCAAATACAATAGAAACTCGCATCAGAAAGCCTTACAGAAAGAAACTCAAACGAGAAATGAAAAGATACACAATTGGAATAGTAAAGATACGCAAACGATGTAAAGATACTCAGTTTGAAAGAAACACAGTCCCACACTTGCAAAACTCTCAAATACAATAGAAACTCGCATCAGAAGCCTTACAGAAAGATACTCAAACGAGAAATGAAAAGATTTACAATTGGAATAGTAAAGATACGCAAACAATGTAAAGATACACAATTGGAATAGTAAAGATACGCAAACGATGTAAAGATACTCAGTTTGAAAGAAACACACTCCCACACTTGCAAAACTCTCAAATACAATAGAAACTCGCATCAGAAGCCTTACAGAAAGATACTCAAACGAGAAATGAAAAGATACACAATTGGAATAGTAAAGATACGCAAACGATGTAAAGATACACAATTGGAATAGTAAAGATACGCAAACGATGTAAAGATACTCAGTTTGAAAGAAACACACTCCCACACTTGCAAAACTCTCAAATAAAATAGAAACTCGCATCAGAAGCCTTACCGAAAGATACTCAAACGAGAAATGAAAAGATACACAATTGGAATAGTAAAGATACGCAAACGATGTAAAGATACACAATTGGAATAGTAAAGATACGCAAACGATGTAAAGATACTCAGTTTGAAAGAAACACACTCCCACACTTGCAAAACTCTCAAATTCAATAGAAACTCGGCATCAGAAAGCCTTACAGAAAGATACTCAAACGAGAAATGAAAAGATACACAATTGGGAATAGTAATGATACGCAAACGATGTAAAGATACATAATTGGAATAGTAAAGATACGCAAACGATGTAAAGATACTCAGTTTGAAAGAAACACACTCCCACACTTGCAAAACTCTCAAATACAATAGAAACTCGCATCAGAAGCCTTACAGAAAGATACTCAAAACGTGAAATGAAAAGATACACAATTAGAATAGTAAAGATACGCAAACGATGTAAAGATACTCAGTTTGAAAGAAACACACTCCCACACTTGCAAAACTCTCAAATACAATAGAAACTCGCATCAGAAGCCTTACAGAATGATACTCAAACGAGAAATGAAAAGATACACAATTGGAATAGTAAAGATACGCGAACGATGTAAAGATACACAATTGGAATAGTAAAGATACGCAAACGATGTAAAGATACTCAGTTTGAAAGAAACACACTCCCACACTTGCAAAACTCTCAAATACAATAGAAACTCGCATCAGAAGCCTTACAGAAAGATACTCAAACGAGAAATGAAAAGATACACAATTGGAATAGTAAAGATACACAAACGATGTAAAGATACACAATTGGAATAGTAAAGATACGCAAACGATGTAAAGATACACAATTGGAATAGTAAAGATACGCAAACGATGTAAAGATACTCAGTTTGAAAGAAACACACTCCCACACTTGCAAAACTCTCAAATACAATAGAAACTCGCATCAGAAGCCTTACAGAAAGATACTCAAACGAGAAATGAAAAGATACACAATTGGAATAGTAAAGATACGCAAACGATGTAAAGATACACAATTGGAATAGTAAAGATACGCAAACGATGTAAAGATACTCAGTTTGAAAGAAACACACTCCCACACTTGCAAAACTCTCAAATACAATAGAAACTCGCATCAGAAGCCTTACAGAAAGATACTCAAACGAGAAATGAAAAGATACACAATTGGAATAGTAAAGATACGCGAACGATGTAAAGATACACAATTGGAATAGTAAAGATACGCAAACGATGTAAAGATACTCAGTTTGAAAGAAACACACTCCCACACTTGCAAAACTCTCAAATACAATAGAAACTCGCATCAGAAGCCTTACAGAAAGATACTCAAACGAGAAATGAAAAGATACACAATTGGAATAGTAAAGATACACAAACGATGTAAAGATACACAATTGGAATAGTAAAGATACGCAAACGATGTAAAGATACACAATTGGAATAGTAAAGATACGCAAACGATGTAAAGATACTCAGTTTGAAAGAAACACACTCCCACACTTGCAAAACTCTCAAATACAATAGAAACTCGCATCAGAAGCCTTACAGAAAGATACTCAAACGAGAAATGAAAAGATACACAATTGGAATAGTAAAGATACGCAAACGATGTAAAGATACACAATTGGAATAGTAAAGATACGCAAACGATGTAAAGATACTCAGTTTGAAAGAAACACACTCCCACACTAGCAAAACTCTCAAATTCAATAGAAACTCGCATCAGAAAGCCTTACAGAAAGATACTCAAACGAGAAATGAAAAGATACACAATTGGAATAGTAAAGATACGCAAACGATGTAAAGATACAGAATTGGAATAGTAAAGATACGCAAACGATGTAAAGATACTCAGTTTGAAAGAAACACACTCCCACACTTGCAAAACTCTCAAATACAATAGAAACTCGCATCAGAAGCCTTACAGAAAGATACTCAAACGAGAAATGAAAAGATACACAATTGGAATAGTAAAGATACGCAAACGATGTAAAGATACACAATTGGAATAGTAAAGATACGCAAACGATGTAAAGATACTCAGTTTGAAAGAAACACACTCCCACACTAGCAAAACTCTCAAATTCAATAGAAACTCGCATCAGAAAGCCTTACAGAAAGATACTCAAACGAGAAATGAAAAGATACATAATTGGAATAGTAAAGATACGCAAACGATGTAAAGATACTCAGTTTGAAAGAAACACACTCCCACACTTGCAAAACTCTCAAATTCAATAGAAACTCGCATCAGAAAGCCTTACAGAAAGATACTCAAACGAGAAATGAAAAGATACACAATTGGAATAGTAATGATACGCAAACGATGTAAAGATACATAATTGGAATAGTAAAGATACGCAAACGATGTAAAGATACTCAGTTTGAAAGAAACACACTCCCACACTTGCAAAACTCTCAAATACAATAGAAACTCGCATCAGAAGCCTTACAGAAAGATACTCAAACGTGAAATGAAAAGATACACAATTAGAATAGTAAAGATACGCAAACGATATAAAGATACTCAGTTTGAAAGAAACACACTCCCACACTTGCAAAACTCTCAAATACAATAGAAACTCGCATCAGAAGCCTTACAGAATGATACTCAAACGAGAAATGAAAAGATACACAATTGGAATAGTAAAGATACGCGAACGATGTAAAGATACACAATTGGAATAGTAAAGATACGCAAACGATGTAAAGATACTCAGTTTGAAAGAAACACACTCCCACACTTGCAAAACTCTCAAATACAATAGAAACTCGCATCAGAAGCCTTACAGAAAGATACTCAAACGAGAAATGAAAAGATACACAATTGGAATAGTAAAGATACACAAACGATGTAAAGATACACAATTGGAATAGTAAAGATACGCAAACGATGTAAAGATACACAATTGGAATAGTAAAGATACGCAAACGATGTAAAGATACTCAGTTTGAAAGAAACACACTCCCACACTTGCAAAACTCTCAAATACAATAGAAACTCGCATCAGAAGCCTTACAGAAAGATACTCAAACGAGAAATGAAAAGATACACAATTGGAATAGTAAAGATACGCAAACGATGTAAAGATACACAATTGGAATAGTAAAGATACGCAAACGATGTAAAGATACTCAGTTTGAAAGAAACACACTCCCACACTTGCAAAACTCTCAAATACAATAGAAACTCGCATCAGAAGCCTTACAGAAAGATACTCAAACGAGAAATGAAAAGATACACAATTGGAATAGTAAAGATACGCAAACGATGTAAAGATACACAATTGGAATAGTAAAGATACGCAAACGATGTAAAGATACTCAGTTTGAAAGAAACACACTCCCACACTAGCAAAACTCTCAAATTCAATAGAAACTCGCATCAGAAAGCCTTACAGAAAGATACTCAAACGAGAAATGAAAAGATACATAATTGGAATAGTAAAGATACGCAAACGATGTAAAGATACTCAGTTTGAAAGAAACACAGTCCCACACTTGCAAAACTCTCAAATACAATAGAAACTCGCATCAGAAGCCTTACAGAAAGATACTCAAACGAGAAATGAAAAGATACACAATTGGAATAGTAAAGATACGCAAACAATGTAAAGATACACAATTGGAATAGTAAAGATACGCAAACGATGTAAAGATACTCAGTTTGAAAGAAACACACTCCCACACTTGCAAAACTCTCAAATACAATAGAAACTCGCATCAGAAGCCTTACAGAAAGATACTCAAACGAGAAATGAAAAGATACACAATTGGAATAGTAAAGATACGCAAACGATGTAAAGATACACAATTGGAATAGTAAAGATACGCAAACGATGTAAAGATACTCAGTTTGAAAGAAACACACTCCCACACTAGCAAAACTCTCAAATTCAATAGAAACTCGCATCAGAAAGCCTTACAGAAAGATACTCAAACGAGAAATGAAAAGATACATAATTGGAATAGTAAAGATACGCAAACGATGTAAAGATACTCAGTTTGAAAGAAACACAGTCCCACACTTGCAAAACTCTCAAATACAATAGAAACTCGCATCAGAAGCCTTACAGAAAGATACTCAAACGAGAAATGAAAAGATACACAATTGGAATAGTAAAGATACGCAAACAATGTAAAGATACACAATTGGAATAGTAAAGATACGCAAACGATGTAAAGATACTCAGTTTGAAAGAAACACACTCCCACACTTGTAAAATTCTCAAATACAATAGAAACTCGCATCAGAAAGCCTTACAGAAAGATACTCAAACGTGAAATGAAAAGATACACAATTAGAATAGTAAAGATACGCAAACGATGTAAAGATACTCAGTTTGAAAGAAACACACTCCCACACTTGCAAAACTCTCAAATACAATAGAAACTCGCATCAGAAGCCTTACAGAATGATACTCAAACGAGAAATGAAAAGATACACAATTGGAATAGTAAAGATACGCGAACGATGTAAAGATACACAATTGGAATAGTAAAGATACGCAAACGATGTAAAGATACTCAGTTTGAAAGAAACACACTCCCACACTTGCAAAACTCTCAAATACAATAGAAACTCGCATCAGAAGCCTTACAGAAAGATACTCAAACGAGAAATGAAAAGATACACAATTGGAATAGTAAAGATACACAAACGATGTAAAGATACACAATTGGAATAGTAAAGATACGCAAACGATGTAAAGATACACAATTGGAATAGTAAAGATACGCAAACGATGTAAAGATACTCAGTTTGAAAGAAACACACTCCCACACTTGCAAAACTCTCAAATACAATAGAAACTCGCATCAGAAGCCTTACAGAAAGATACTCAAACGAGAAATGAAAAGATACACAATTGGAATAGTAAAGATACGCAAACGATGTAAAGATACACAATTGGAATAGTAAAGATACGCAAACGATGTAAAGATACTCAGTTTGAAAGAAACACACTCCCACACTTGCAAAACTCTCAAATACAATAGAAACTCGCATCAGAAGCCTTACAGAAAGATACTCAAACGAGAAATGAAAAGATACACAATTGGAATAGTAAAGATACGCAAACGATGTAAAGATACACAATTGGAATAGTAAAGATACGCAAACGATGTAAAGATACTCAGTTTGAAAGAAACACACTCCCACACTAGCAAAACTCTCAAATTCAATAGAAACTCGCATCAGAAAGCCTTACAGAAAGATACTCAAACGAGAAATGAAAAGATACACAATTGGAATAGTAAAGATACGCAAACGATGTAAAGATACACAATTGGAATAGTAAAGATACGCAAACGATGTAAAGATACTCAGTTTGAAAGAAACACACTCCCACACTTGCAAAACTCTCAAATACAATAGAAACTCGCATCAGAAGCCTTACAGAAAGATACTCAAACGAGAAATGAAAAGATACACAATTGGAATAGTAAAGATACGCAAACGATGTAAAGATACACAATTGGAATAGTAAAGATACGCAAACGATGTAAAGATACTCAGTTTGAAAGAAACACACTCCCACACTTGCAAAACTCTCAAATTCAATAGAAACTCGCATCAGAAAGCCTTACAGAAAGATACTCAAACGAAAAATGAAAAGATACACAATTGGAATAGTAATGATACGCAAACGATGTAAAGATACATAATTGGAATAGTAAAGATACGCAAACGATGTAAAGATACTCAGTTTGAAAGAAACACACTCCCACACTTGCAAAACTCTCAAATACAATAGAAACTCGCATCAGAAGCCTTACAGAAAGATACTCAAACGAGAAATGAAAAGATACACAATTGGAATAGTAAAGATACGCAAACGATGTAAAGATACTCAGTTTGAAAGAAACACACTCCCACACTTGCAAAACTCTCAAATACAATAGAAACTCGCATCAGAAGCCTTACAGAAAGATACTCAAACGAGAAATGAAAAGATACACAATTGGAATAGTAAAGATACGCAAACGATGTAAAGATACACAATTGGAATAGTAAAGATACGCAAACGATGTAAAGATACTCAGTTTGAAAGAAACACACTCCCACACTTGCAAAACTCTCAAATACAATAGAAACTCGCATCAGAAGCCTTACAGAAAGATACTCAAACGAGAAATGAAAAGATACACAATTGGAATAGTAAAGATACGCAAACGATGTAAAGATACACAATTGGAATAGTAAAGATACGCAAACGATGTAAAGATACTCAGTTTGAAAGAAACACACTCCCACACTTGCAAAACTCTCAAATTCAATAGAAACTCGCATCAGAAAGCCTTACAGAAAGATACTCAAACGAGAAATGAAAAGATACACAATTGGAATAGTAATGATACGCAAACGATGTAAAGATACATAATTGGAATAGTAAAGATACGCAAACGATGTAAAGATACTCAGTTTGAAAGAAACACACTCCCACACTTGCAAAACTCTCAAATACAATAGAAACTCGCATCAGAAGCCTTACAGAAAGATACTCAAACGTGAAATGAAAAGATACACAATTAGAATAGTAAAGATACGCAAACGATGTAAAGATACTCAGTTTGAAAGAAACACACTCCCACACTTGCAAAACTCTCAAATACAATAGAAACTCGCATCAGAAGCCTTACAGAATGATACTCAAACGAGAAATGAAAAGATACACAATTGGAATAGTAAAGATACGCGAACGATGTAAAGATACACAATTGGAATAGTAAAGATACGCAAACGATGTAAAGATACTCAGTTTGAAAGAAACACACTCCCACACTTGCAAAACTCTCAAATACAATAGAAACTCGCATCAGAAGCCTTACAGAAAGATACTCAAACGAGAAATGAAAAGATACACAATTGGAATAGTAAAGATACACAAACGATGTAAAGATACACAATTGGAATAGTAAAGATACGCAAACGATGTAAAGATACACAATTGGAATAGTAAAGATACGCAAACGATGTAAAGATACTCAGTTTGAAAGAAACACACTCCCACACTTGCAAAACCCTCAAATACAATAGAAACTCGCATCAGAAGCCTTACAGAAAGATACTCAAACGAGAAATGAAAAGATACACAATTGGAATAGTAAAGATACGCAAACGATGTAAAGATACACAATTGGAATAGTAAAGATACGCAAACGATGTAAAGATACTCAGTTTGAAAGAAACACACTCCCACACTTGCAAAACTCTCAAATACAATAGAAACTCGCATCAGAAGCCTTACAGAAAGATACTCAAACGAGAAATGAAAAGATACACAATTGGAATAGTAAAGATACGCAAACGATGTAAAGATACACAATTGGAATAGTAAAGATACGCAAACGATGTAAAGATACTCAGTTTGAAAGAAACACACTCCCACACTAGCAAAACTCTCAAATTCAATAGAAACTCGCATCAGAAAGCCTTACAGAAAGATACTCAAACGAGAAATGAAAAGATACACAATTGGAATAGTAAAGATACGCAAACGATGTAAAGATACACAATCGGAATAGTAAAGATACGCAAACGATGTAAAGATACTCAGTTTGAAAGAAACACACTCCCACACTTGCAAAACTCTCAAATACAATAGAAACTCGCATCAGAAGCCTTACAGAAAGATACTCAAACGAGAAATGAAAAGATACACAATTGGAATAGTAAAGATACGCAAACGATGTAAAGATACACAATTGGAATAGTAAAGATACGCAAACGATGTAAAGATACTCAGTTTGAAAGAAACACACTCCCACACTTGCAAAACTCTCAAATACAATAGAAACTCGCATCAGAAGCCTTACAGAAAGATACTCAAACGAGAAATGAAAAGATACACAATTGGAATAGTAAAGATACGCAAACGATGTAAAGATACTCAGTTTGAAAGAAACACACTCCCACACTTGCAAAACTCTCAAATACAATAGAAACTCGCATCAGAAGCCTTACAGAAAGATACTCAAACGAGAAATGAAAAGATACACAATTGGAATAGTAAAGATACGCGAACGATGTAAAGATACACAATTGGAATAGTAAAGATACGCAAACGATGTAAAGATACTCAGTTTGAAAGAAACACACTCCCACACTTGCAAAACTCTCAAATACAATAGAAACTCGCATCAGAAGCCTTACAGAAAGATACTCAAACGAGAAATGAAAAGATACACAATTGGAATAGTAAAGATACACAAACGATGTAAAGATACACAATTGGAATAGTAAAGATACGCAAACGATGTAAAGATACACAATTGGAATAGTAAAGATACGCAAACGATGTAAAGATACTCAGTTTGAAAGAAACACACTCCCACACTTGCAAAACTCTCAAATACAATAGAAACTCGCATCAGAAGCCTTACAGAAAGATACTCAAACGAGAAATGAAAAGATACACAATTGGAATAGTAAAGATACGCAAACGATGTAAAGATACACAATTGGAATAGTAAAGATACGCAAACGATGTAAAGATACTCAGTTTGAAAGAAACACACTCCCACACTTGCAAAACTCTCAAATACAATAGAAACTCGCATCAGAAGCCTTACAGAAAGATACTCAAACGAGAAATGAAAAGATACACAATTGGAATAGTAAAGATACGCAAACGATGTAAAGATACACAATTGGAATAGTAAAGATACGCAAACGATGTAAAGATACTCAGTTTGAAAGAAACACACTCCCACACTAGCAAAACTCTCAAATTCAATAGAAACTCGCATCAGAAAGCCTTACAGAAAGATACTCAAACGAGAAATGAAAAGATACACAATTGGAATAGTAAAGATACGCAAACGATGTAAAGATACACAATTGGAATAGTAAAGATACGCAAACGATGTAAAGATACTCAGTTTGAAAGAAACACACTCCCACACTTGCAAAACTCTCAAATACAATAGAAACTCGCATCAGAAGCCTTACAGAAAGATACTCAAACGAGAAATGAAAAGATACACAATTGGAATAGTAAAGATACGCAAACGATGTAAAGATACACAATTGGAATAGTAAAGATACGCAAACGATGTAAAGATACTCAGTTTGAAAGAAACACACTCCCACACTTGCAAAACTCTCAAATTCAATAGAAACTCGCATCAGAAAGCCTTACAGAAAGATACTCAAACGAAAAATGAAAAGATACACAATTGGAATAGTAATGATACGCAAACGATGTAAAGATACATAATTGGAATAGTAAAGATACGCAAACGATGTAAAGATACTCAGTTTGAAAGAAACACACTCCCACACTTGCAAAACTCTCAAATACAATAGAAACTCGCATCAGAAGCCTTACAGAAAGATACTCAAACGAGAAATGAAAAGATACACAATTGGAATAGTAAAGATACGCAAACGATGTAAAGATACTCAGTTTGAAAGAAACACACTCCCACACTTGCAAAACTCTCAAATACAATAGAAACTCGCATCAGAAGCCTTACAGAAAGATACTCAAACGAGAAATGAAAAGATACACAATTGGAATAGTAAAGATACGCAAACGATGTAAAGATACACAATTGGAATAGTAAAGATACGCAAACGATGTAAAGATACTCAGTTTGAAAGGAACACACTCCCACACTTGCAAAACTCTCAAATACAATAGAAACTCGCATCAGAAGCCTTACAGAAAGATACTCAAACGAGAAATGAAAAGATACACAATTGGAATAGTAAAGATACGCAAACGATGTAAAGATACACAATTGGAATAGTAAAGATACGCAAACGATGTAAAGATACTCAGTTTGAAAGAAACACACTCCCACACTTGCAAAACTCTCAAATTCAATAGAAACTCGCATCAGAAAGCCTTACAGAAAGATACTCAAACGAGAAATGAAAAGATACACAATTGGAATAGTAATGATACGCAAACGATGTAAAGATACATAATTGGAATAGTAAAGATACGCAAACGATGTAAAGATACTCAGTTTGAAAGAAACACACTCCCACACTTGCAAAACTCTCAAATACAATAGAAACTCGCATCAGAAGCCTTACAGAAAGATACTCAAACGTGAAATGAAAAGATACACAATTAGAATAGTAAAGATACGCAAACGATGTAAAGATACTCAGTTTGAAAGAAACACACTCCCACACTTGCAAAACTCTCAAATACAATAGAAACTCGCATCAGAAGCCTTACAGAATGATACTCAAACGAGAAATGAAAAGATACACAATTGGAATAGTAAAGATACGCGAACGATGTAAAGATACACAATTGGAATAGTAAAGATACGCAAACGATGTAAAGATACTCAGTTTGAAAGAAACACACTCCCACACTTGCAAAACTCTCAAATACAATAGAAACTCGCATCAGAAGCCTTACAGAAAGATACTCAAACGAGAAATGAAAAGATACACAATTGGAATAGTAAAGATACACAAACGATGTAAAGATACACAATTGGAATAGTAAAGATACGCAAACGATGTAAAGATACACAATTGGAATAGTAAAGATACGCAAACGATGTAAAGATACTCAGTTTGAAAGAAACACACTCCCACACTTGCAAAACCCTCAAATACAATAGAAACTCGCATCAGAAGCCTTACAGAAAGATACTCAAACGAGAAATGAAAAGATACACAATTGGAATAGTAAAGATACGCAAACGATGTAAAGATACACAATTGGAATAGTAAAGATACGCAAACGATGTAAAGATACTCAGTTTGAAAGAAACACACTCCCACACTTGCAAAACTCTCAAATACAATAGAAACTCGCATCAGAAGCCTTACAGAAAGATACTCAAACGAGAAATGAAAAGATACACAATTGGAATAGTAAAGATACGCAAACGATGTAAAGATACACAATTGGAATAGTAAAGATACGCAAACGATGTAAAGATACTCAGTTTGAAAGAAACACACTCCCACACTAGCAAAACTCTCAAATTCAATAGAAACTCGCATCAGAAAGCCTTACAGAAAGATACTCAAACGAGAAATGAAAAGATACACAATTGGAATAGTAAAGATACGCAAACGATGTAAAGATACACAATCGGAATAGTAAAGATACGCAAACGATGTAAAGATACTCAGTTTGCAAGAAACACACTCCCACACTTGCAAAACTCTCAAATACAATAGAAACTCGCATCAGAAGCCTTACAGAAAGATACTCAAACGAGAAATGAAAAGATACACAATTGGAATAGTAAAGATACGCAAACGATGTAAAGATACACAATTGGAATAGTAAAGATACGCAAACGATGTAAAGATACTCAGTTTGAAAGAAACACACTCCCACACTTGCAAAACTCTCAAATTCAATAGAAACTCGCATCAGAAAGCCTTACAGAAAGATACTCAAACGAGAAATGAAAAGATACACAATTGGAATAGTAATGGTACGCAAACGATGTAAAGATACATAATTGGAATAGTAAAGATACGCAAACGATGTAAAGATACTCAGTTTGAAAGAAACACACTCCCACACTTGCAAAACTCTCAAATACAATAGAAACTCGCATCAGAAGCCTTACAGAAAGATACTCAAACGTGAAATGAAAAGATACACAATTAGAATAGTAAAGATACGCAAACGATGTAAAGATACTCAGTTTGAAAGAAACACACTCCCACACTTGCAAAACTCTCAAATACAATAGAAACTCGCATCAGAAGCCTTACAGAATGATACTCAAACGAGAAATGAAAAGATACACAATTGGAATAGTAAAGATACGCGAACGATGTAAAGATACACAATTGGAATAGTAAAGATACGCAAACGATGTAAAGATACTCAGTTTGAAAGAAACACACTCCCACACTTGCAAAACTCTCAAATACAATAGAAACTCGCATCAGAAGCCTTACAGAAAGATACTCAAACGAGAAATGAAAAGATACACAATTGGAATAGTAAAGATACACAAACGATGTAAAGATACACAATTGGAATAGTAAAGATACGCATACGATGTAAAGATACACAATTGGAATAGTAAAGATACGCAAACGATGTAAAGGTACTCAGTTTGAAAGAAACACACTCCCACACTTGCAAAACTCTCAAATACAATAGAAACTCGCATCAGAAGCCTTACAGAAAGATACTCAAACGAGAAATGAAAAGATACACAATTGGAATAGTAAAGATACGCAAACGATGTAAAGATACACAATTGGAATAGTAAAGATACGCAAACGATGTAAAGATACTCAGTTTGAAAGAAACACACTCCCACACTTGCAAAACTCTCAAATACAATAGAAACTCGCATCAGAAGCCTTACAGAAAGATACTCAAACGAGAAATGAAAAGATACACAATTGGAATAGTAAAGATACGCAAACGATGTAAAGATACACAATTGGAATAGTAAAGATACGCAAACGATGTAAAGATACTCAGTTTGAAAGAAACACACTCCCACACTAGCAAAACTCTCAAATTCAATAGAAACTCGCATCAGAAAGCCTTACAGAAAGATACTCAAACGAGAAATGAAAAGATACACAATTGGAATAGTAAAGATACGCAAACGATGTAAAGATACACAATCGGAATAGTAAAGATACGCAAACGATGTAAAGATACTCAGTTTGAAAGAAACACACTCCCACACTTGCAAAACTCTCAAATACAATAGAAACTCGCATCAGAAGCCTTACAGAAAGATACTCAAACGAGAAATGAAAAGATACACAATTGGAATAGTAAAGATACGCAAACGATGTAAAGATACACAATTGGAATAGTAAAGATACGCAAACGATGTAAAGATACTCAGTTTGAAAGAAACACATTCCCACACTTGCAAAACTCTCAAATTCAATAGAAACTCGCATCAGAAAGCCTTACAGAAAGATACTCAAACGAGAAATGAAAAGATACACAATTGGAATAGTAATGATACGCAAACGATGTAAAGATACATAATTGGAATAGTAAAGATACGCAAACGATGTAAAGATACTCAGTTTGAAAGAAACACACTCCCACACTTGCAAAACTCTCAAATACAATAGAAACTCGCATCAGAAGCCTTACAGAAAGATACTCAAACGTGAAATGAAAAGATACACAATTAGAATAGTAAAGATACGCAAACGATGTAAAGATACTCAGTTTGAAAGAAACACACTCCCACACTTGCAAAACTCTCAAATACAATAGAAACTCGCATCAGAAGCCTTACAGAATGATACTCAAACGAGAAATGAAAAGATACACAATTGGAATAGTAAAGATACGCGAACGATGTAAAGATACACAATTGGAATAGTAAAGATACGCAAACGATGTAAAGATACTCAGTTTGAAAGAAACACACTCCCACACTTGCAAAACTCTCAAATACAATAGAAACTCGCATCAGAAGCCTTACAGAAAGATACTCAAACGAGAAATGAAAAGATACACAATTGGAATAGTAAAGATACACAAACGATGTAAAGATACACAATTGGAATAGTAAAGATACGCAAACGATGTAAAGATACACAATTGGAATAGTAAAGATACGCAAACGATGTAAAGATACTCAGTTTGAAAGAAACACACTCCCACACTTGCAAAACTCTCAAATACAATAGAAACTCGCATCAGAAGCCTTACAGAAAGATACTCAAACGAGAAATGAAAAGATACACAATTGGAATAGTAAAGATACGCAAACGATGTAAAGATACACAATTGGAATAGTAAAGATACGCAAACGATGTAAAGATACTCAGTTTGAAAGAAACACACTCCCACACTTGCAAAACTCTCAAATACAATAGAAACTCGCATCAGAAGCCTTACAGAAAGATACTCAAACGAGAAATGAAAAGATACACAATTGGAATAGTAAAGATACGCAAACGATGTAAAGATACACAATTGGAATAGTAAAGATACGCAAACGATGTAAAGATACTCAGTTTGAAAGAAACACACTCCCACACTAGCAAAACTCTCAAATTCAATAGAAACTCGCATCAGAAAGCCTTACAGAAAGATACTCAAACGAGAAATGAAAAGATACACAATTGGAATAGTAAAGATACGCAAACGATGTAAAGATACACAATTGGAATAGTAAAGATACGCAAACGATGTAAAGATACTCAGTTTGAAAGAAACACACTCCCACACTTGCAAAACTCTCAAATACAATAGAAACTCGCATCAGAAGCCTTACAGAAAGATACTCAAACGAGAAATGAAAAGATACACAATTGGAATAGTAAAGATACGCAAACGATGTAAAGATACACAATTGGAATAGTAAAGATACGCAAACGATGTAAAGATACTCAGTTTGAAAGAAACACACTCCCACACTTGCAAAACTCTCAAATTCAATAGAAACTCGCATCAGAAAGCCTTACAGAAAGATACTCAAACGAGAAATGAAAAGATACACAATTGGAATAGTAATGATACGCAAACGATGTAAAGATACATAATTGGAATAGTAAAGATACGCAAACGATGTAAAGATACTCAGTTTGAAAGAAACATACTCCCACACTTGCAAAACTCTCAAATACAATAGAAACTCGCATCAGAAGCCTTACAGAAAGATACTCAAACGTGAAATGAAAAGATACACAATTAGAATAGTAAAGATACGCAAACGATGTAAAGATACTCAGTTTGAAAGAAACACACTCCCACACTTGCAAAACTCTCAAATACAATAGAAACTCGCATCAGAAGCCTTACAGAATGATACTCAAACGAGAAATGAAAAGATACACAATTGGAATAGTAAAGATACGCGAACGATGTAAAGATACACAATTGGAATAGTAAAGATACGCAAACGATGTAAAGATACTCAGTTTGAAAGAAACACACTCCCACACTTGCAAAACTGTCAAATACAATAGAAACTCGCATCAGAAGCCTTACAGAAAGATACTCAAACGAGAAATGAAAAGATACACAATTGGAATAGTAAAGATACACAAACGATGTAAAGATACACAATTGGAATAGTAAAGATACGCAAACGATGTAAAGATACACAATTGGAATAGTAAAGATACGCAAACGATGTAAAGATACTCAGTTTGAAAGAAACACACTCCCACACTTGCAAAACTCTCAAATACAATAGAAACTCGCATCAGAAGCCTTACAGAAAGATACTCAAACGAGAAATGAAAAGATACACAATTGGAATAGTAAAGATACGCAAACGATGTAAAGATACACAATTGGAATAGTAAAGATACGCAAACGATGTAAAGATACTCAGTTTGAAAGAAACACACTCCCACACTTGCAAAACTCTCAAATACAATAGAAACTCGCATCAGAAGCCTTACAGAAAGATACTCAAACGAGAAATGAAAAGATACACAATTGGAATAGTAAAGATACGCAAACGATGTAAAGATACACAATTGGAATAGTAAAGATACGCAAACGATGTAAAGATACTCAGTTTGAAAGAAACACACTCCCACACTAGCAAAACTCTCAAATTCAATAGAAACTCGCATCAGAAAGCCTTACAGAAAGATACTCAAACGAGAAATGAAAAGATACACAATTGGAATAGTAAAGATACGCAAACGATGTAAAGATACACAATTGGAATAGTAAAGATACGCAAACGATGTAAAGATACTCAGTTTGAAAGAAACACACTCCCACACTTGCAAAACTCTCAAATACAATAGAAACTCGCATCAGAAGCCTTACAGAAAGATACTCAAACGAGAAATGAAAAGATACACAATTGGAATAGTAAAGATACGCAAACGATGTAAAGATACACAATTGGAATAGTAAAGATACGCAAACGATGTAAAGATACATAATTGGAATAGTAAAGATACGCAAACGATGTAAAGATACTCAGTTTGAAAGAAACACACTCCCACACTTGCAAAACTCTCAAATACAATAGAAACTCGCATCAGAAGCCTTACAGAAAGATACTCAAACGTGAAATGAAAAGATACACAATTAGAATAGTAAAGATACGCAAACGATGTAAAGATACTCAGTTTGAAAGAAACACACTCCCACACTTGCAAAACTCTCAAATACAATAGAAACTCGCATCAGAAGCCTTACAGAATGATACTCAAACGAGAAATGAAAAGATACACAATTGGAATAGTAAAGATACGCGAACGATGTAAAGATACACAATTGGAATAGTAAAGATACGCAAACGATGTAAAGATACTCAGTTTGAAAGAAACACACTCCCACACTTGCAAAACTCTCAAATACAATAGAAACTCGCATCAGAAGCCTTACAGAAAGATACTCAAACGAGAAATGAAAAGATACACAATTGGAATAGTAAAGATACACAAACGATGTAAAGATACACAATTGGAATAGTAAAGATACGCAAACGATGTAAAGATACACAATTGGAATAGTAAAGATACGCAAACGATGTAAAGATACTCAGTTTGAAAGAAACACACTCCCACACTTGCAAAACTCTCAAATACAATAGAAACTCGCATCAGAAGCCTTACAGAAAGATACTCAAACGAGAAATGAAAAGATACACAATTGGAATAGTAAAGATACGCAAACGATGTAAAGATACACAATTGGAATAGTAAAGATACGCAAACGATGTAAAGATACTCAGTTTGAAAGAAACACACTCCCACACTTGCAAAACTCTCAAATACAATAGAAACTCGCATCAGAAGCCTTACAGAAAGATACTTAAACGAGAAATGAAAAGATACACAATTGGAATAGTAAAGATACGCAAACGATGTAAAGATACACAATTGGAATAGTAAAGATACGCAAACGATGTAAAGATACTCAGTTTGAAAGAAACACACTCCCACACTAGCAAAACTCTCAAATTCAATAGAAACTCGCATCAGAAAGCCTTACAGAAAGATACTCAAACGAGAAATGAAAAGATACACAATTGGAATAGTAAAGATACGCAAACGATGTAAAGATACACAATTGGAATAGTAAAGATACGCAAACGATGTAAAGATACTCAGTTTGAAAGAAACACACTCCCACACTTACAAAACTCTCAAATACAATAGAAACTCGCATCAGAAGCCTTACAGAAAGATACTCAAACGAGAAATGAAAAGATACACAATTGGAATAGTAAAGATACGCAAACGATGTAAAGATACACAATTGGAATAGTAAAGATACGCAAACGTTGTAAAGATACTCAGTTTGAAAGAAACACACTCCCACACTTGGAAAATTCTCAAATACAATAGAAACTCGCATCAGAAAGCCTTACAGAAAGATACTCAAACGAGAAATGAAAAGATACACAATTGGAATAGTAAAGATACGCAAACGATGTAAAGATACTCAGTTTGAAAGAAACACACTCCCACACTTGCAAAATTCTCAAATACAATAGAAACTCGCATCAGAAAGCCTTACAGAAAGATACTCAAGCGAGAAATGAAAAGATACACAATTGGAATAGTAAAGATACGCAAACGATGTAAAGATACTCAGTTTGAAAGAAACACACTCCCACACTTGCAAAACTCTCAAATACAATAGAAACTCGCATCAGAAGCCTTACAGAAAGATACTCAAACGTGAAATGAAAAGATACACAATTAGAATAGTAAAGATACGCAAACGATGTAAAGATACTCAGTTTGAAAGAAACACACTCCCACACTTGCAAAACTCTCAAATACAATAGAAACTCGCATCAGAAGCCTTACAGAATGATACTCAAACGAGAAATGAAAAGATACACAATTGGAATAGTAAAGATACGCGAACGATGTAAAGATACACAATTGGAATAGTAAAGATACGCAAACGATGTAAAGATACTCAGTTTGAAAGAAACACACTCCCACACTTGCAAAACTCTCAAATACAATAGAAACTCGCATCAGAAGCCTTACAGAAAGATACTCAAACGAGAAATGAAAAGATACACAATTGGAATAGTAAAGATACACAAACGATGTAAAGATACACAATTGGAATAGTAAAGATACGCAAACGATGTAAAGATACACAATTGGAATAGTAAAGATACGCAAACGATGTAAAGATACTCAGTTTGAAAGAAACACACTCCCACACTTGCAAAACTCTCAAATACAATAGAAACTCGCATCAGAAGCCTTACAGAAAGATACTCAAACGAGAAATGAAAAGATACACAATTGGAATAGTAAAGATACGCAAACGATGTAAAGATACACAATTGGAATAGTAAAGATACGCAAACGATGTAAAGATACTCAGTTTGAAAGAAACACACTCCCACACTTGCAAAACTCTCAAATACAATAGAAACTCGCATCAGAAGCCTTACAGAAAGATACTTAAACGAGAAATGAAAAGATACACAATTGGAATAGTAAAGATACGCAAACGATGTAAAGATACACAATTGGAATAGTAAAGATACGCAAACGATGTAAAGATACTCAGTTTGAAAGAAACACACTCCCACACTAGCAAAACTCTCAAATTCAATAGAAACTCGCATCAGAAAGCCTTACAGAAAGATACTCAAACGAGAAATGAAAAGATACACAATTGGAATAGTAAAGATACGCAAACGATGTAAAGATACACAATTGGAATAGTAAAGATACGCAAACGATGTAAAGATACTCAGTTTGAAAGAAACACACTCCCACACTTGCAAAACTCTCAAATACAATAGAAACTCGCATCAGAAGCCTTACAGAAAGATACTCAAACGAGAAATGAAAAGATACACAATTGGAATAGTAATGATACGCAAACGATGTAAAGATACATAATTGGAATAGTAAAGATACGCAAACGATGTAAAGATACTCAGTTTGAAAGAAACACACTCCCACACTTGCAAAACTCTCAAATACAATAGAAACTCGCATCAGAAGCCTTACAGAAAGATAACTCAAACGTGAAATGAAAAGATACACAATTAGAATAGTAAAGATACGCAAACGATGTAAAGATACTCAGTTTGAAAGAAACACACTCCCACACTTGCAAAACTCTCAAATACAATAGAAACTCGCATCAGAAGCCTTACAGAATGATACTCAAACGAGAAATGAAAAGATACACAATTGGAATAGTAAAGATACGCGAACGATGTAAAGATACACAATTGGAATAGTAAAGATACGCAAACGATGTAAAGATACTCAGTTTGAAAGAAACACACTCCCACACTTGCAAAACTCTCAAATACAATAGAAACTCGCATCAGAAAGCCTTACAGAAAGATACTCAAACGTGAAATGAAAAGATACACAATTGGAATAGTAAAGATACGTAAACGATGTAAAGATACTCAGTTTGAAAGAAACACACTCCCACACTTGCAAAACTCTCAAATACAATAGAAACTCGCATCAGAAAGCCTTACAGAAAGATACTCAAACGAGAAATGAAAAGATACACAATTGGAATAGTAAAGATACGCAAACGATGTAAAGATACTCAGTTTGAAAGAAACACACTCCCACACTTGCAAAACTCTCAAATACAATAGAAACTCGCATCAGAAGCCTTACAGAAAGATACTCAAACGAGAAATGAAAAGATACACAATTGGAATAGTAAAGATACGCAAACGATGTAAAGATACATAATTGGAATAGTAAAGATACGCAAACGATGTAAAGATACTCAGTTTGAAAGAAACACACTCCCACACTTGCAAAACTCTCAAATACAATAGAAACTCGCATCAGAAGCCTTACAGAAAGATACTCAAACGAGAAATGAAAAGATACACAATTGTAATAGTAAAGATACGCAAACGATGTAAAGATACACAATAGGAATAGTAAAGATACGCAAACGATGTAAAGATACTCAGTTTGAAAGAAACACACTCCCACACTTGCAAAATTCTCAAATACAATAGAAACTCGCATCAGAAAGCCTTACAGAAAGATACTCAAACGAGAAATGAAAAGATACACAATTGGAATAGTAAAGATACGCAAACGATGTAAAGATACTCAGTTTGAAAGAAACACAGTCCCACACTTGCAATACTCTCAAATACAATAGCAACTCGCATCAGAAGCCTTACAGAAAGATACTCAAACGAGAAATGAAAAGATACACAATTGGAATAGTAAAGATACGCAAACAATGTAAAGATACACAATTGGAATAGTAAAGATACGCAAACGATGTAAAGATACTCAGTTTGAAAGAAACACACTCCCACACTTGCAAAACTCTCAAATACAATAGAAACTCGCATCAGAAGCCTTACAGAAAGATACTCAAACGAGAAATGAAAAGATACACAATTGGAATAGTAAAGATACGCAAACGATGTAAAGATACACAATTGGAATAGTAAAGATACGCAAACGATGTAAAGATACTCAGTTTGAAAGAAACACACTCCCACACTTGCAAAACTCTCAAATACAATAGAAACTCGCATCAGAAGCCTTACAGAAAGATACTCAAACGAGAAATGAAAAGATACACAATTGGAATAGTAAAGATACGCAAACGATGTAAAGATACACAATTGGAATAGTAAAGATACGCAAACGATGTAAAGATACTCAGTTTGAAAGAAACACACTCCCACACTTGCAAAACTCTCAAATTCAATAGAAACTCGCATCAGAAAGCCTTACAGAAAGATACTCAAACGAGAAATGAAAAGATACACAATTGGAATAGTAAAGATACGCAAACGATGTAAAGATACTCAGTTTGAAAGAAACACACTCCCACACTTGCAAAACTCTCAAATACAATAGAAACTCGCATCAGAAGCCTTACAGAAAGATACTCAAACGAGAAATGAAAAGATACACAATTGGAATAGTAAAGATACGCAAACGATGTAAAGATACATAATTGGAATAGTAAAGATACGCAAACGATGTAAAGATACTCAGTTTGAAAGAAACACACTCCCACACTTGCAAAACTCTCAAATACAATAGAAACTCGCATCAGAAGCCTTACAGAAAGATACTCAAACGAGAAATGAAAAGATACACAATTGGAATAGTAAAGATACGCAAACGATGTAAAGATACACAATAGGAATAGTAAAGATACGCAAACGATGTAAAGATACTCAGTTTGAAAGAAACACACTCCCACACTTGCAAAATTCTCAAATACAATAGAAACTCGCATCAGAAAGCCTTACAGAAAGATACTCAAACGAGAAATGAAAAGATACACAATTGGAATAGTAAAGATACGCAAACGATGTAAAGATACTCAGTTTGAAAGAAACACAGTCCCACACTTGCAAAACTCTCAAATACAATAGAAACTCGCATCAGAAGCGTTACAGAAAGATACTCAAACGAGAAATGAAAAGATACACAATTGGAATAGTAAAGATACGCAAACAATGTAAAGATACACAATTGGAATAGTAAAGATACGCAAACGATGTAAAGATACTCAGTTTGAAAGAAACACACTCCCACACTTGCAAAACTCTCAAATACAATAGAAACTCGCATCAGAAGCCTTACAGAAAGATACTCAAACGAGAAATGAAAAGATACACAATTGGAATAGTAAAGATACGCAAACGATGTAAAGATACACAATTGGAATAGTAAAGATACGCAAACGATGTAAAGATACTCAGTTTAAAAGAAACACACTCCCACACTTGCAAAACTCTCAAATACAATAGAAACTCGCATCAGAAGCCTTACAGAAAGATACTCAAACGAGAAATGAAAAGATACACAATTGGAATAGTAAAGATACGCAAACGATGTAAAGATACACAATTGGAATAGTAAAGATACTTAAACGATGTAAAGATACTCAGTTTGAAAGAAACACACTCCCACACTTGCAAAACTCTCAAATTCAATAGAAACTCGCATCAGAAAGCCTTACAGAAAGATACTCAAACGAGAAATGAAAAGATACACAATTGGAATAGTAAAGATACGCAAACGATGTAAAGATACTCAGTTTGAAAGAAACACACTCCCACACTTGCAAAATTCTCAAATACAATAGAAACTCGCATCAGAAAGCCTTACAGAAAGATACTCAAACGAGAAATGAAAAGATACACAATTGGAATAGTAAAGATACGCAAACGATGTAAAGATACTCAGTTTGAAAGAAACACAGTCCCACACTTGCAAAACTCTCAAATACAATAGAAACTCGCATCAGAAGCGTTACAGAAAGATACTCAAACGAGAAATGAAAAGATACACAATTGGAATAGTAAAGATACGCAAACAATGTAAAGATACACAATTGGAATAGTAAAGATACGCAAACGATGTAAAGATACTCAGTTTGAAAGAAACACAGTCCCACACTTGCAAAACTCTCAAATACAATAGAAACTCGCATCAGAAGCCTTACAGAAAGATACTCAAACGAGAAATGAAAAGATACACAATTGGAATAGTAAAGATACGCAAACAATGTAAAGATACACAATTGGAATAGTAAAGATACGCAAACGATGTAAAGATACTCAGTTTGAAAGAAACACACTCCCACACTTGCAAAACTCTCAAATACAATAGAAACTCGCATCAGAAGCCTTACAGAAAGATACTCAAACGAGAAATGAAAAGATACACAATTGGAATAGTAAAGATACGCAAACGATGTAAAGATACACAATTGGAATAGTAAAGATACGCAAACGATGTAAAGATACTCAGTTTGAAAGAAAGACACTCCCACACTTGCAAAACTCTCAAATACAATAGAAACTCGCATCAGAAGCCTTACAGAAAGATACTCAAACGAGAAATGAAAAGATACACAATTGGAATAGTAAAGATACGCAAACGATGTAAAGATACACAATTGGAATAGTAAAGATACGCAAACGATGTAAAGATACTCAGTTTGAAAGAAACACACTCCCACAATTCCAAAACTCTCAAATACAATAGAAACTCGCATCAGAAGCCTTACAGAAAGATACTCAAACGAGAAATGAAAAGATACACAATTGGAATAGTAAAGATACGCAAACGATGTAAAGATACACAATTGGAATAGTAAAGATACGCATACGATGTAAAGATACTCAGTTTGAAAGAAACACACTCCCACACTTGCAAAATTCTCAAATACAATAGAAACTCGCATCAGAAAGCCTTACAGAAAGATACTCAAGCGAGAAATGAAAAGATACACAATTGGAATAGTAAAGATACGCAAACGATGTAAAGATACTCAGTTTGAAAGAAACACAGTCCCACACTTGCAAAACTCTCAAATACAATAGAAACTCGCATCAGAAGCCTTACAGAAAGATACTCAAACGAGAAATGAAAAGATACACAATTGGAATAGTAAAGATACGCAAACAATGAAAAGATACACAATTGGAATAGTAAAGATACGCAAACGATGTAAAGATACTCAGTTTGAAAGAAACACACTCCCACACTTGCAAAACTCTCAAATACAATAGAAACTCGCATCAGAAGCCTTACAGAAAGATACTCAAACGAGAAATGAAAAGATACACAATTGGAATAGTAAAGATACGCAAACGATGTAAAGATACACAATTGCAATAGTAAAGATACGCAAACGATGTAAAGATACATAATTGGAATAGTAAAGATACGCAAACGATGTAAAGATACTCAGTTTGAAAGAAACACACTCCCACACTTCCAAAACTCTCAAATACAATAGAAACTCGCATCAGAAGCCTTACAGAAAGATACTCAAACGAGAAATGAAAAGATACACAATTGGAATAGAAAAGATACGCAAACGATGTAAAGATACTCAGTTTGAAAGAAACACACTCCCACACTTGCAAAATTCTCAAATACAATAGAAACTCGCATCAGAAAGCCTTACAGAAAGATACTCAAGCGAGAAATGAAAAGATACACAATTGGAATAGTAAAGATACGCAAACGATGTAAAGATACTCAGTTTGAAAGAAACACAGTCCCACACTTGCAAAACTCTCAAATACAATAGAAACTCGCATCAGAAGCCTTACAGAAAGATACTCAAACGAGAAATGAAAAGATACACAATTGGAATAGTAAAGATACGCAAACAATGAAAAGATACACAATTGGAATAGTAAAGATACGCAAACGATGTAAAGATACTCAGTTTGAAAGAAACACACTCCCACACTTGCAAAACTCTCAAATACAATAGAAACTCGCATCAGAAGCCTTACAGAAAGATACTCAAACGAGAAATGAAAAGATACACAATTGGAATAGTAAAGATACGCAAACGATGTAAAGATACACAATTGCAATAGTAAAGCTACGCAAACGATGTAAAGATACATAATTGGAATAGTAAAGATACGCAAACGATGTAAAGATACTCAGTTTGAAAGAAACACACTCCCACACTTCCAAAACTCTCAAATACAATAGAAACTCGCATCAAAAGCCTTACAGAAAGATACTCAAACGAGAAATGAAAAGATACACAATTGGAATAGTAAAGATACGCAAACGATGTAAAGATACTCAGTTTGAAAGAAACACACTCCCACACTTGCAAAACTCTCAAATTCAATCGAAACTCGCATCAGAAAGCCTTACAGAAAGATACTCAAACGAGAAATGAAAAGATACACAATTGGAATAGTAAAGATACGCGAACGATGTAAAGATACTCAGTTTGAAAGAAACACACTCCCACACTTGCAAAACTCTCAAATACAATAGAAACTCGCATCAGAAAGCCTTACAGAAAGATACTCAAACGAGAAATGAAAAGATACAAAATTGGAATAGTAAAGATACGCAAACGATGTAAAGATACATAATTGGAATAGTAAAGATACGCAAACGATGTAAAGATACTCAGTTTGAAAGAAACACACTCCCACACTTGCAAAACTCTCAAATACAATAGAAACTCGCATCAGAAGCCTTACAGAAAGATACTCAAACGTGAAATGAAAAGATACACAATTAGAATAGTAAAGATACGCGAACGATGTAAAGATACTCAGTTTGAAAGAAACACACTCCCACACTTGCAAAACTCTCAAATACAATAGAAACTCGCATCAGAAGCCTTACAGAAAGATACTCAAACGAGAAATGAAAAGATACACAATTGGAATAGTAAAGATACGCGAACGATGTAAAGATACAAAATTGGAATAGTAAAGATACGCAAACGATGTAAAGATACTCAGTTTGAAAGAACACAATCCCACACTTGCAAAACTCTCAAATACAATAGAAACTCGCATCAGAAGCCTTACAGAAAGATACTCAAACGTGAAATGAAAAGATACACAATTAGAATAGTAAAGATACGCAAACGATGTAAAGATACATAATTGGAATAGTAAAGATACGCAAACGATGTAAAGATACTCAGTTTGAAAGAACACAATCCCACACTTGCAAAACTCTCAAATACAATAGAAACTCGCATCAGAAGCCTTACAGAAAGATACTCAAACGAGAAATGAAAAGATACACAATTGGAATAGTAAAGATACACAAACGATGTAAAGATACACAATTGGAATAGTAAAGATACGCAAACGATGTAAAGATACTCAGTTTGAAAGAAACACACTCCCACACTTGCAAAACTCTCAAATACAATAGAAACTCGCATCAGAAGCCTTACAGAAAGATACTCAAACGAGAAATGAAAAGATACACAATTGGAATAGTAAAGATACGCAAACGATGTAAAGATACTCAGTTTGAAAGAAACACACTCCCACACTTGCAAAACTCTCAAATACAATAGAAACTCGCATCAGAAGCCTTACAGAAAGATACTCAAACGAGAAATGAAAAGATACACAATTGGAATAGTAAAGATATGCAAACGATGTAAAGATACACAATTGGAATAGTAAAGATACGCAAACGATGTAAAGATACTCAGTTTGAAAGAAACACACTCCCACACTTGCAAAACTCTCAAATACAATAGAAACTCGCATCAGAAAGCCTTACAGAAAGATACTCAAACGAGAAATGAAAAGATACACAATTGGAATAGTAAAGATACGCAAACGATGTAAAGATACATAATTGGAATAGTAAAGATACGCAAACGATGTAAAGATACTCAGTTTTAAAGAAACACACTCCCACACTTGCAAAACTCTCAAATACAATAGAAACTCGCATCAGAAGCCTTACAGAAAGATACTCAAACGAGAAATGAAAAGATACACAATTGGAATAGTAAAGATACACAAACGATGTAAAGATACATAATTGGAATAGTAAAGATACGCAAACGATGTAAAGATACTCAGTTTGAAAGAAACACACTCCCACACTTGCAAAACTCTCAAATACAATAGAAACTCGCATCAGAAAGCCTTACAGAAAGATACTCAAACGAGAAATGAAAAGATACACAATTGGAATAGTAAAGATACGCAAACGATGTAAAGATACACAATTGCAATAGTAAAGATACGCAAACGATGTAAAGATACACAATTGGAATAGTAAAGATACGCAAACGATGTAAAGATACTCAGTTTGAAAGAAACACACTCCCAAACTTGCAAAACTCTCAAATACAATAGAAACTCGCATCAGAAGCCTTACAGAAAGATACTCAAACGAGAAATGAAAAGATACACAATTGGAATAGAAAAGATACGCAAACGATGTAAAGATACACAATTGCAATAGTAAAGATACGCAAACGATGTAAAGATACATAATTGGAATAGTAAAGATACGCAAACGATGTAAAGATACTCAGTTTGAAAGAAACACAATCCCACACTTGCAAAACTCTCAAATACAATAGAAACTCGCATCAGAAAGCCTTACAGAAAGATACTCAAACGAGAAATGAAAAGATACACAATTGGAATAGTAAAGATACGCAAACGATGTAAAGATACTCAGTTTGAAAGAAACACACTCCCACACTTGCAAAACTCTCAAATTCAATAGAAACTCGCATCAGAAAGCCTTACAGAAAGATACTCAAACGAGAAATGAAAAGATACACAATTGGAATAGTAAAGATACGCAAACGATGTAAAGATACATAATTGGAATAGTAAAGATACGCAAACGATGTAAAGATACTCAGTTTGAAAGAACACAATCCCACACTTGCAAAACTCTCAAATACAATAGAAACTCGCATCAGAAGCCTTACAGAAAGATACTCAAACGTGAAATGAAAAGATACACAATTAGAATAGTAAAGTTACGCAAACGATGTAAAGATACTCAGTTTGAAAGAAACACACTCCCACACTTGCAAAACTCTCAAATACAATAGAAACTCGCATCAGAAGCCTTACAGAATGATACTCAAACGAGAAATGAAAAGATACACAATTGGAATAGTAAAGATACGCGAACGATGTAAAGATACACAATTGGAATAGTAAAGATACGCAAACGATGTAAAGATACTCAGTTTGAAAGAAACACACTCCCACACTTGCAAAACTCTGAAATACAATAGAAACTCGCATCAGAAGCCTTACAGAAAGATACTCAAACGAGAAATGAAAAGATACACAATTGGAATAGTAAAGATACACAAACGATGTAAAGATACACAATTGGAATAGTAAAGATACGCAAACGATGTAAAGATACTCAGTTTGAAAGAAACACACTCCCACACTTGCAAAACTCTCAAATACAATAGAAACTCGCATCAGAAAGCCTTACAGAAAGATACTCAAACGAGAAATGAAAAGATACACAATTGGAATAGTAAAGATACGCAAACGATGTAAAGATACATAATTGGAATAGTAAAGATACGCAAACGATGTAAAGATACTCAGTTTGAAAGAAACACACTCCCACACTTGCAAAACTCTCAAATACAATAGAAACTCGCATCAGAAGCCTTACAGAAAGATACTCAAACGTGAAATGAAAAGATACACAATTAGAATAGTAAAGATACGCGAACGATGTAAAGATACTCAGTTTGAAAGAAACACACTCCCACACTTGCAAAACTCTCAAATACAATAGAAACTCGCATCAGAAGCCTTACAGAAAGATACTCAAACGAGAAATGAAAAGATACACAATTGGAATAGTAAAGATACGCGAACGATGTAAAGATACAAAATTGGAATAGTAAAGATACGCAAACGATGTAAAGATACTCAGTTTGAAAGAACACAATCCCACACTTGCAAAACTCTCAAATACAATAGAAACTCGCATCAGAAGCCTTACAGAAAGATACTCAAACGTGAAATGAAAAGATACACAATTAGAATAGTAAAGATACGCAAACGATGTAAAGATACATAATTGGAATAGTAAAGATACGCAAACGATGTAAAGATACTCAGTTTGAAAGAACACAATCCCACACTTGCAAAACTCTCAAATACAATAGAAACTCGCATCAGAAGCCTTACAGAAAGATACTCAAACGTGAAATGAAAAGATACACAATTAGAATAGTAAAGATACGCAAACGATGTAAAGATACTCAGTTTGAAAGAAACACACTCCCACACTTGCAAAACTCTCAAATACAATAGAAACTCGCATCAGAAGCCTTACAGAATGATACTCAAACGAGAAATGAAAAGATACACAATTGGAATAGTAAAGATACGCGAACGATGTAAAGATACACAATTGGAATAGTAAAGATACGCAAACGATGTAAAGATACTCAGTTTGAAAGAAACACACTCCCACACTTGCAAAACTCTCAAATACAATAGAAACTCGCATCAGAAGCCTTACAGAAAGATACTCAAACGAGAAATGAAAAGATACACAATTGGAATAGTAAAGATACACAAACGATGTAAAGATACACAATTGGAATAGTAAAGATACGCAAACGATGTAAAGATACTCAGTTTGAAAGAAACACACTCCCACACTAGCAAAACTCTCAAATACAATAGAAACTCGCATCAGAAGCCTTACAGAAAGATACTCAAACGAGAAATGAAAAGATACACAATTGGAATAGTAAAGATACGCAAACGATGTAAAGATACTCAGTTTGAAAGAAACACACTCCCACACTTGCAAAACTCTCAAATACAATAGAAACTCGCATCAGAAGCCTTACAGAAAGATACTCAAACGAGAAATGAAAAGATACACAATTGGAATAGTAAAGATATGCAAACGATGTAAAGATACACAATAGGAATAGTAAAGATACGCAAACGATGTAAAGATACTCAGTTTGAAAGAAACACACTCCCACACTTGCAAAACTCTCAAATACAATAGAAACTCGCATCAGAAGCCTTACAGAAAGATACTCAAACGAGAAATGAAAAGATACACAATTGGAATAGTAAAGATATGCAAACGATGTAAAGATACACAATTGGAATAGTAAAGATACGCAAACGATGTAAAGATACTCAGTTTGAAAGAAACACACTCCCACACTTGCAAAACTCTCAAATACAATAGAAACTCGCATCAGAAGCCTTACAGAAAGATACTCAAACGTGAAATGAAAAGATACACAATTAGAATAGTAAAGATACGCAAACGATGTAAAGATACTCAGTTTGAAAGAAACACACTCCCACACTTGCAAAACTCTCAAATACAATAGAAACTCGCATCAGAAGCCTTACAGAAAGATACTCAAACGAGAAATGAAAAGATACACAATTGGAATAGTAAAGATACGCGAACGATGTAAAGATACAAAATTGGAATAGTAAAGATACGCAAACGATGTAAAGATACTCAGTTTTAAAGAAACACACTCCCACACTTGCAAAACTCTCAAATACAATAGAAACTCGCATCAGAAGCCTTACAGAAAGATACTCAAACGTGAAATGAAAAGATACACAATTAGAATAGTAAAGATACGCGAACGATGTAAAGATACTCAGTTTGAAAGAAACACACTCCCACACTTGCAAAACTCTCAAATACAATAGAAACTCGCATCAGAAGCCTTACAGAAAGATACTCAAACGAGAAATGAAAAGATACACAATTGGAATAGTAAAGATACGCGAACGATGTAAAGATACAAAATTGGAATAGTAAAGATACGCAAACGATGTAAAGATACTCAGTTTGAAAGAACACAATCCCACACTTGCAAAACTCTCAAATACAATAGAAACTCGCATCAGAAGCCTTACAGAAAGATACTCAAACGTGAAATGAAAAGATACACAATTAGAATAGTAAAGATACGCAAACGATGTAAAGATACATAATTGGAATAGTAAAGATACGCAAACGATGTAAAGATACTCAGTTTGAAAGAACACAATCCCACACTTGCAAAACTCTCAAATACAATAGAAACTCGCATCAGAAGCCTTACAGAAAGATACTCAAACGTGAAATGAAAAGATACACAATTAGAATAGTAAAGATACGCAAACGATGTAAAGATACTCAGTTTGAAAGAAACACACTCCCACACTTGCAAAACTCTCAAATACAATAGAAACTCGCATCAGAAGCCTTACAGAATGATACTCAAACGAGAAATGAAAAGATACACAATTGGAATAGTAAAGATACGCGAACGATGTAAAGATACACAATTGGAATAGTAAAGATACGCAAACGATGTAAAGATACTCAGTTTGAAAGAAACACACTCCCACACTTGCAAAACTCTCAAATACAATAGAAACTCGCATCAGAAGCCTTACAGAAAGATACTCAAACGAGAAATGAAAAGATACACAATTGGAATAGTAAAGATACACAAACGATGTAAAGATACACAATTGGAATAGTAAAGATACGCAAACGATGTAAAGATACTCAGTTTGAAAGAAACACACTCCCACACTTGCAAAACTCTCAAATACAATAGAAACTCGCATCAGAAGCCTTACAGAAAGATACTCAAACGAGAAATGAAAAGATACACAATTGGAATAGTAAAGATATGCAAACGATGTAAAGATACACAATTGGAATAGTAAAGATACGCGAACGATGTAAAGATACTCAGTTTGAAAGAAACACACTCCCACACTTGCAAAACTCTCAAATACAATAGAAACTCGCATCAGAAGCCTTACAGAAAGATACTCAAACGAGAAATGAAAAGATACACAATTGGAATAGTAAAGATACGCGAACGATGTAAAGATACAAAATTGGAATAGTAAAGATACGCAAACGATGTAAAGATACTCAGTTTGAAAGAACACAATCCCACACTTGCAAAACTCTCAAATACAATAGAAACTCGCATCAGAAGCCTTACAGAAAGATACTCAAACGTGAAATGAAAAGATACACAATTAGAATAGTAAAGATACGCAAACGATGTAAAGATACATAATTGGAATAGTAAAGATACGCAAACGATGTAAAGATACTCAGTTTGAAAGAACACAATCCCACACTTGCAAAACTCTCAAATACAATAGAAACTCGCATCAGAAGCCTTACAGAAAGATACTCAAACGTGAAATGAAAAGATACACAATTAGAATAGTAAAGATACGCAAACGAAGTAAAGATACTCAGTTTGAAAGAAACACACTCCCACACTTGCAAAACTCTCAAATACAATAGAAACTCGCATCAGAAGCCTTACAGAATGATACTCAAACGAGAAATGAAAAGATACACAATTGGAATAGTAAAGATACGCGAACGATGTAAAGATACACAATTGGAATAGTAAAGATACGCAAACGATGTAAAGATACTCAGTTTGAAAGAAACACACTCCCACACTTGCAAAACTCTCAAATACAATAGAAACTCGCATCAGAAGCCTTACAGAAAGATACTCAAACGAGAAATGAAAAGATACACAATTGGAATAGTAAAGATACACAAACGATGTAAAGATACACAATTGGAATAGTAAAGATACGCAAACGATGTAAAGATACTCAGTTTGAAAGAAACACACTCCCACACTTGCAAAACTCTCAAATACAATAGAAACTCGCATCAGAAGCCTTACAGAAAGATACTCAAACGAGAAATGAAAAGATACACAATTGGAATAGTAAAGATACGCAAACGATGTAAAGATACTCAGTTTGAAAGAAACACACTCCCACACTTGCAAAACTCTCAAATACAATAGAAACTCGCATCAGAAGCCTTACAGAAAGATACTCAAACGAGAAATGAAAAGATACACAATTGGAATAGTAAAGATATGCAAACGATGTAAAGATACACAATTGGAATAGTAAAGATACGCAAACGATGTAAAGATACTCAGTTTGAAAGAAACACACTCCCACACTTGCAAAACTCTCAAATACAATAGAAACTCGCATCAGAAGCCTTACAGAAAGATACTCAAACGAGAAATGAAAAGATACACAATTGGAATAGTAAAGATATGCAAACGATGTAAAGATACACAATTGGAATAGTAAAGATACGCAAACGATGTAAAGATACTCAGTTTGAAAGAAACACACTCCCACACTTGCAAAACTCTCAAATACAATAGAAACTCGCATCAGAAGCCTTACAGAAAGATACTCAAACGTGAAATGAAAAGATACACAATTAGAATAGTAAAGATACGCAAACGATGTAAAGATACTCAGTTTGAAAGAAACACACTCCCACACTTGCAAAACTCTCAAATACAATAGAAACTCGCATCAGAAGCCTTACAGAAAGATACTCAAACGAGAAATGAAAAGATACACAATTGGAATAGTAAAGATACGCGAACGATGTAAAGATACAAAATTGGAATAGTAAAGATACGCAAACGATGTAAAGATACTCAGTTTTAAAGAAACACACTCCCACACTTGCAAAACTCTCAAATACAATAGAAACTCGCATCAGAAGCCTTACAGAAAGATACTCAAACGAGAAATGAAAAGATACACAATTGGAATAGTAAAGATACACAAACGATGTAAAGATACACAATTGGAATAGTAAAGATACGCAAACGATGTAAAGATACTCAGTTTGAAAGAAACACACTCCCACACTTGCAAAACTCTCAAATACAATAGAAACTCGCATCAGAAGCCTTACAGAAAGATACTTAAACGAGAAATGAAAAGATACACAATTTGAATAGTAAAGATACACAAACGATGTAAAGATACACAATTGGAATAGTAAAGATACGCAAACGATGTAAAGATACTCAGTTTGAAAGAAACACACTCCCACACTTGCAAAACTCTCAAATACAATAGAAACTCGCATCAGAAGCCTTACAGAAAGATACTCAAACGAGAAATGAAAAGATACACAATTGGAATAGTAAAGATACGCAAACGATGTAAAGATACACAATTGGAATAGTAAAGATACGCAAACGATGTAAAGATACTCAGTTTGAAAGAAACACACTCCCACACTTGCAAAACTCTCAAATACAATAGAAACTCGCATCAGAAAGCCTTACAGAAAGATACTCAAACGAGAAATGAAAAGATACACAATTGGAATAGTAAAGATACGCAAACGATGTAAAGATACTCAGTTTGAAAGAAACACACTCCCACACTTGCAAAACTCTCAAATACAATAGAAACTCGCATCAGAAAGCCTTACAGAAAGATACTCAAACGAGAAATGAAAAGATACACAATTGGAATAGTAAAGATACGCAAACGATGTAAAGATACTCAGTTTGAAAGAAACACACTCCCACACTTGCAAAACTCTCAAATACAATAGAAACTCGCATCAGAAAGCCTTACAGAAAGATACTCAAACGAGAAATGAAAAGATACACAATTGGAATAGTAAAGATACACAAACGATGTAAAGATACACAATTGGAATAGTAAAGATACGCAAACGATGTAAAGATACTCAGTTTGAAAGAAACACACTCCCACACTTGCAAAACTCTCAAATACAATAGAAACTCGCATCAGAAGCCTTACAGAAAGATACTCAAACGAGAAATGAAAAGATACACAATTGGAATAGTAAAGATACACAAACGATGTAAAGATACACAATTGGAATAGTAAAGATACGCAAACGATGTAAAGATACTCAGTTTGAAAGAAACACACTCCCACACTTGCAAAACTCTCAAATACAATAGAAACTCGCATCAGAAGCCTTACAGAAAGATACTCAAACGAGAAATGAAAAGATACACAATTGGAATAGTAAAGATACGCAAACGATGTAAAGATACTCAGTTTGAAAGAAACACACTCCCACACTTGCAAAACTCTCAAATACAATAGAAACTCGCATCAGAAGCCTTACAGAAAGATACTCAAACGAGAACTGAAAAGATACACAATTGGAATAGTAAAGATATGCAAACGATGTAAAGATACACAATTGGAATAATAAAGATACGCAAACGATGTAAAGATACTCAGTTTGAAAGAAACACACTCCCACACTTGCAAAACTCTCAAATACAATAGAAACTCGCATCAGAAAGCCTTACAGAAAGATACTCAAACGAGAAATGAAAAGATACACAATTGGAATAGTAAAGATACGCAAACGATGTAAAGATACTCAGTTTGAAAGAAACACACTCCCACACTTGCAAAACTCTCAAATACAATAGAAACTCGCATCAGAAGCCTTACAGAAAGATACTCAAACGAGAAATGAAAAGATACACAATTGGAATAGTAAAGATATGCAAACGATGTAAAGATACACAATTGGAATAGTAAAGATACGCAAACGATGTAAAGATACTCAGTTTGAAAGAAACACACTCCCACACTTGCAAAACTCTCAAATACAATAGAAACTCGCATCAGAAGCCTTACAGAAAGATACTCAAACGTGAAATGAAAAGATACACAATTAGAATAGTAAAGATACGCAAACGATGTAAAGATACTCAGTTTGAAAGAAACACACTCCCACACTTGCAAAACTCTCAAATACAATAGAAACTCGCATCAGAAGCCTTACAGAAAGATACTCAAACGAGAAATGAAAAGATACACAATTGGAATAGTAAAGATACGCGAACGATGTAAAGATACAAAATTGGAATAGTAAAGATACGCAAACGATGTAAAGATACTCAGTTTTAAAGAAACACACTCCCACACTTGCAAAACTCTCAAATACAATAGAAACTCGCATCAGAAGCCTTACAGAAAGATACTCAAACGAGAAATGAAAAGATACACAATTGGAATAGTAAAGATACACAAACGATGTAAAGATACACAATTGGAATAGTAAAGATACGCAAACGATGTAAAGATACTCAATTTGAAAGAAACACACTCCCACACTTGCAAAACTCTCAAATACAATAGAAACTCGCATCAGAAGCCTTACAGAAAGATACTTAAACGAGAAATGAAAAGATACACAATTTGAATAGTAAAGATACACAAACGATGTAAAGATACACAATTGGAATAGTAAAGATACGCAAACGATGTAAAGATACTCAGTTTGAAAGAAACACACTCCCACACTTGCAAAACTCTCAAATACAATAGAAACTCGCATCAGAAGCCTTACAGAAAGATACTCAAACGAGAAATGAAAAGATACACAATTGGAATAGTAAAGATACGCAAACGATGTAAAGATACACAATTGGAATAGTAAAGATACGCAAACGATGTAAAGATACTCAGTTTGAAAGAAACACACTCCCACACTTGCAAAACTCTCAAATACAATAGAAACTCGCATCAGAAAGCCTTACAGAAAGATACTCAAACGAGAAATGAAAAGATACACAATTGGAATAGTAAAGATACGCAAACGATGTAAAGATACTCAGTTTGAAAGAAACACACTCCCACACTTGCAAAACTCTCAAATACAATAGAAACTCGCATCAGAAAGCCTTACAGAAAGATACTCAAACGAGAAATGAAAAGATACACAATTGGAATAGTAAAGATACGCAAACGATGTAAAGATACTCAGTTTGAAAGAAACACACTCCCACACTTGCAAAACTCTCAAATACAATAGAAACTCGCATTAGAAAGCCTTACAGAAAGATACTCAAACGAGAAATGAAAAGATACACAATTGGAATAGTAAAGATACACAAACGATGTAAAGATACACAATTGGAATAGTAAAGATACGCAAACGATGTAAAGATACTCAGTTTGAAAGAAACACACTCCCACACTTGCAAAACTCTCAAATACAATAGAAACTCGCATCAGAAGCCTTACAGAAAGATACTCAAACGAGAAATGAAAAGATACACAATTGGAATAGTAAAGATACACAAACGATGTAAAGATACACAATTGGAATAGTAAAGATACGCAAACGATGTAAAGATACTCAGTTTGAAAGAAACACACTCCCACACTTGCAAAACTCTCAAATACAATAGAAACTCGCATCAGAAGCCTTACAGAAAGATACTCAAACGAGAAATGAAAAGATACACAATTGGAATAGTAAAGATACGCAAACGATGTAAAGATACTCAGTTTGAAAGAAACACACTCCCACACTTGCAAAACTCTCAAATACAATAGAAACTCGCATCAGAAGCCTTACAGAAAGATACTCAAACGAGAACTGAAAAGATACACAATTGGAATAGTAAAGATATGCAAACGATGTAAAGATACACAATTGGAATAATAAAGATACGCAAACGATGTAAAGATACTCAGTTTGAAAGAAACACACTCCCACACTTGCAAAACTCTCAAATACAATAGAAACTCGCATCAGAAAGCCTTACAGAAAGATACTCAAACGAGAAATGAAAAGATACACAATTGGAATAGTAAAGATACGCAAACGATGTAAAGATACTCAGTTTGAAAGAAACACACTCCCACACTTGCAAAACTCTCAAATACAATAGAAACTCGCATCAGAAGCCTTACAGAAAGATACTCAAACGAGAAATGAAAAGATACACAATTGGAATAGTAAAGATATGCAAACGATGTAAAGATACACAATTGGAATAATAAAGATACGCAAACGATGTAAAGATACTCAGTTTGAAAGAAACACACTCCCACACTTGCAAAACTCTCAAATACAATAGAAACTCGCATCAGAAAGCCTTACAGAAAGATACTCAAACGAGAAATGAAAAGATACACAATTGGAATAGTAAAGATACGCAAACGATGTAAAGATACATAATTGGAATAGTAAAGATACGCAAACGATGTAAAGATACTCAGTTTGAAAGAAACACACTCCCACACTTGCAAAACTCTCAAATACAATAGAAACTCGCATCAGAAGCCTTACAGAAAGATACTTAAACGTGAAATGAAAAGATACACAATTAGAATAGTAAAGATACGCAAACGATGTAAAGATACTCAGTTTGAAAGAAACACACTCCCACACTTGCAAAACTCTCAAATACAATAGAAACTCGCATCAGAAGCCTTACAGAAAGATACTCAAACGAGAAATGAAAAGATACACAATTGGAATAGTAAAGATACGCAAACGATGTAAAGATACTCAGTTTGAAAGAAACACACTCCCACACTTGCAAAACTCTCAAATACAATAGAAACTCGCATCAGAAGCCTTACAGAAAGATACTCAAAGGAGAAATGAAAAGATACACAATTGGAATAGTAAAGATATGCAAACGATGTAAAGATACACAATTGGAATAGTAAAGATACGCAAACGATGTAAAGATACTCAGTTTGAAAGAAACACACTCCCACACTTGCAAAACTCTCAAATACAATAGAAACTCGCATCAGAAAGCCTTACAGAAAGATACTCAAACGAGAAATGAAAAGATACACAATTGGAATAGTAAAGATACGCAAACGATGTAAAGATACATAATTGGAATAGTAAAGATACGCAAACGATGTAAAGATACTCAGTTTGAAAGAAACACACTCCCACACTTGCAAAACTCTCAAATACAATAGAAACTCGCATCAGAAGCCTTACAGAAAGATACTCAAACGTGAAATGAAAAGATACACAATTAGAATAGTAAAGATACGCAAACGATGTAAAGATACTCAGTTTGAAAGAAACACACTCCCACACTTGCAAAACTCTCAAATACAATAGAAACTCGCATCAGAAGCCTTACAGAAAGATACTCAAACGAGAAATGAAAAGATACACAATTGGAATAGTAAAGATACGCGAACGATGTAAAGATACAAAATTGGAATAGTAAAGATACGCAAACGATGTAAAGATACTCAGTTTTAAAGAAACACACTCCCACACTTGCAAAACTCTCATATACAATAGAAACTCGCATCAGAAGCCTTACAGAAAGATACTCAAACGAGAAATGAAAAGATACACAATTGGAATAGTAAAGATACACAAACGATGTAAAGATACACAATTGGAATAGTAAAGATACGCAAACGATGTAAAGATACTCAGTTTGAAAGAAACACACTCCCACACTTGCAAAACTCTCAAATACAATAGAAACTCGCATCAGAAGCCTTACAGAAAGATACTCAAACGAGAAATGAAAAGATACACAATTGGAATAGTAAAGATACACAAACGATGTAAAGATACACAATTGGAATAGTAAAGATACGCAAACGATGTAAAGATACTCAGTTTGAAAGAAACACACTCCCACACTTGCAAAACTCTCAAATACAATAGAAAACTCGCATCAGAAGCCTTACAGAAAGATACTCAAACGAGAAATGAAAAGATACACAATTGGAATATTTAAAGATACGCAAACGATGAAAAGATACTCAGTTTGAAAGAAACACACTCCCACACTTGCAAAACTCTCAAATACAATAGAAACTCGCATCAGAAGCCTTACAGAAAGATACTCAAACGAGAAATGAAAAGATACACAATAGGAATAGTAAGATATGCAAACGATGTAAAGATACACAATTAGAATAATAAAGATACGCAAACGATATAAAGATACTCAGTTTGAAAGAAAACAGCACTCCCACACTTGCAAAACTCTCAAATACAATAGAAACTCGCATCAGAAAGCCTTACAGAAAGATACTCAAACGAGAAATGAAAAGATACACAATTGGAATAGTAAAGATACGCAAACGATGTAAAGATACTCAGTTTGAAAGAAACACACTCCCACACTTGCAAAACCTCTCAAATTCAATATAAACTCGCATCAGAAGCCTTACAGAAAGATACTCAAAACGAGAATGAAAAGATACACAATTGGAATAGTAAAGATATGCAAACGATGTAAAGATACACAATTGGAATAATAAAGATACGCAAACGATGTAAAGATACTCAGTTTGAAAGAAACACACTCCCACACTTGCAAAACTCTCAAATACAATAGAAACCTCGCATCAGAAAAGCCTTACAGAAAGATACTCAAACGAGAAATGAAAAGATACACAATTGGAATAGTAAAGATACGCAAACGATTGTAAAGATACATAATTGGAATAGTAAAGATACGCAAACGATGTAAAGATACTCAGTTTGAATGAAACACACTCCCACAACTTGCAAAACTCCTCAAATACAATAGAAACTCGCATCAGAAGCCTTACGGAAAGATACTCAACCGTGAAATGAAAAGATACACAATTAGAATAGTAAAGATACGCAAACGATGTAAAGATACTCAGTTTGAAAGAAACACACTCCCACACTTGCAAAACTCTCAAATACAATAGAAACTCGCATCAGAAGCCTTACAGAAAGATACTCAAACGAGAAATGAAAAGATACACAATTGGAATAGTAAAGATACGCGAACGATGTAAAGATACAAAATTGGAATAGTAAAGATACGCAAACGATGTAAAGATACTCAGTTTTAAAGAAACACACTCCCAACACTTGCAAAAACTCTCAAATACAATAGAAACTCGCATCAGAAGCCTTACAGAAAGATACTCAAACGAGAAATGAAAAGATACACAATTGGAATATTAAAGATACACAAACGATGTAAAGATACACAATTGGAATAGTAAAGATACGCAAACGATGTAAAGATACTCAGTTTGAAAGAAACACACTCCCACACTTGCAAAACTCTCAAATACAATAGAAACTCGCATCAGAAAGCCTTACAGAAAGATACTCAAACGAGAAATGAAAAGATACACAATTGGAATAGTAAAGATACGCAAACGATGTAAAGATACTCAGTTTGAAGAAACACACTCCCACACTTGCAAAACTCTCAAATACAATAGAAACTCGCATCAGAAAGCCTTACAGAAAGATACTCAAACGAGAAATGAAAGATACACAATTGGAATAGTAAAGATACGCAAACGATGTAAAGATACTCAGTTTGAAAGAAACACACTCCCAAACTCTCAAATACAATAGAAACTCGCATCAGAAGCCTTACAGAAAGATACTCAAACGAGAAATGAAAAGATACACAATTGGAATAGTAAAGATACGCAAACGATGTAAAGATAAACAATTGGAATAGTAAAGATACGCAAACGATGTAAAGATACTCAGTTTGAAAGAAACACACTCCCACACTTGCAAAACTCTCAAATACAATAGAAACTCGCATCAGAAAGCCTTACAGAAAGATACTCAAACGAGAAATGAAAAGATACACAATTGGAATAGTAAAGATACGCAAACGATGTAAAGATACTCAGTTTGAAAGAAACACACTCCCACACTTGCAAAACTCTCAAATACAATAGAAACTCGCATCAGAAAGCCTTACAGAAAGATACTCAAACGAGAAATGAAAAGATACACAATTGGAATAGTAAAGATACGCAAACGATGTAAAGATACTCAGTTTGAAAGAAACACACTCCCACACTTGCAAAACTCTCAAATACAATAGAAACTCGCATCAGAAAGCCTTACAGAAAGATACTCAAACGAGAAATGAAAAGATACACAATTGGAATAGTAAAGATACACAAACGATGTAAAGATACACAATTGGAATAGTAAAGATACGCAAACGATGTAAAGATACTCAGTTTGAAAGAAACACACTCCCACACTTGCAAAACTCTCAAATACAATAGAAACTCGCATCAGAAGCCTTACAGAAAGATACTCAAACGAGAAATGAAAAGATACACAATTGGAATAGTAAAGATACACAAACGATGTAAAGATACACAATTGGAATAGTAAAGATACGCAAACGATGTAAAGATACTCAGTTTGAAAGAAACACACTCCCACACTTGCAAAACTCTCAAATACAATAGAAACTCGCATCAGAAGCCTTACAGAAAGATACTCAAACGAGAAATGAAAAGATACACAATTGGAATAGTAAAGATACGCAAACGATGTAAAGATACTCAGTTTGAAAGAAACACACTCCCACACTTGCAAAACTCTCAAATACAATAGAAACTCGCATCAGAAGCCTTACAGAAAGATACTCAAACGAGAACTGAAAAGATACACAATTGGAATAGTAAAGATATGCAAACGATGTAAAGATACACAATTGGAATAATAAAGATACGCAAACGATGTAAAGATACTCAGTTTGAAAGAAACACACTCCCACACTTGCAAAACTCTCAAATACAATAGAAACTCGCATCAGAAAGCCTTACAGAAAGATACTCAAACGAGAAATGAAAAGATACACAATTGGAATAGTAAAGATACGCAAACGATGTAAAGATACTCAGTTTGAAAGAAACACACTCCCACACTTGCAAAACTCTCAAATACAATAGAAACTCGCATCAGAAGCCTTACAGAAAGATACTCAAACGAGAAATGAAAAGATACACAATTGGAATAGTAAAGATATGCAAACGATGTAAAGATACACAATTGGAATAATAAAGATACGCAAACGATGTAAAGATACTCAGTTTGAAAGAAACACACTCCCACACTTGCAAAACTCTCAAATACAATAGAAACTCGCATCAGAAAGCCTTACAGAAAGATACTCAAACGAGAAATGAAAAGATACACAATTGGAATAGTAAAGATACGCAAACGATGTAAAGATACATAATTGGAATAGTAAAGATACGCAAACGATGTAAAGATACTCAGTTTGAAAGAAACACACTCCCACACTTGCAAAACTCTCAAATACAATAGAAACTCGCATCAGAAGCCTTACAGAAAGATACTTAAACGTGAAATGAAAAGATACACAATTAGAATAGTAAAGATACGCAAACGATGTAAAGATACTCAGTTTGAAAGAAACACACTCCCACACTTGCAAAACTCTCAAATACAATAGAAACTCGCATCAGAAGCCTTACAGAAAGATACTCAAACGAGAAATGAAAAGATACACAATTGGAATAGTAAAGATACGCAAACGATGTAAAGATACTCAGTTTGAAAGAAACACACTCCCACACTTGCAAAACTCTCAAATACAATAGAAACTCGCATCAGAAGCCTTACAGAAAGATACTCAAAGGAGAAATGAAAAGATACACAATTGGAATAGTAAAGATATGCAAACGATGTAAAGATACACAATTGGAATAGTAAAGATACGCAAACGATGTAAAGATACTCAGTTTGAAAGAAACACACTCCCACACTTGCAAAACTCTCAAATACAATAGAAACTCGCATCAGAAAGCCTTACAGAAAGATACTCAAACGAGAAATGAAAAGATACACAATTGGAATAGTAAAGATACGCAAACGATGTAAAGATACATAATTGGAATAGTAAAGATACGCAAACGATGTAAAGATACTCAGTTTGAAAGAAACACACTCCCCACACTTGCAAAACTCTCAAATACAATAGAAACTCGCATCATAAGCCTTACAGAAAGATACTCAAACGTGAAATGAAAAGATACACAATTAGAATAGTAAAGATACGCAAACGATGTAAAGATACTCAGTTTGAAAGAAACACACTCCCACACTTGCAAAACTCTCAAATACAATAGAAACTCGCATCAGAAGCCTTACAGAAAGATACTCAAACGAGAAATGAAAAGATACACAATTGGAATAGTAAAGATACGCGAACGATGTAAAGATACAAAA